>NC_069501.1:1004489360-1004604360 GCF_027579735.1 Bombina bombina | reverse complement strand
TAATTGTGAGCACCACCACCACATGTGTCCCATGCCACTTCCCCGCATCTCCAGCATTTATTATTAGTGTTAGGGTATAACCGGTGCATCCTCCGTGGGGTTAAATACCAGCAATGTAATATTTTATAATTGGTTTCTAGGATGGATGCTGAGGTGGAGGATTTTTTGGTATTAAGGAATATGTTAGTTGCAGTTTTTGGAAGTATAATTATACCTAGTTCCCTCTCCCACATCTCTATTGAATACGGTAGATTTCCAGGGGAAGGTTGGGTTAAGATTTTGTAGATAGCGGAGAGAGAGTGTTTCAATGGCGAGTCTAGGAGGTACAGTTTCTCAATATTAGTTGGAGGGTGGGTCATATTATTTGTATATTTGTGTGTGGATATGTAGTTTTGGAGTCTTCTATAAGAGAACCAGTTACGTGCCCATTCATATCCTTTATCTATCAGTTGGTCTTGGGAGCATATAGAGTCATTAGTAGTCACATTATGTAAAATTATGTCTTCCTCAGTGGAGGTATAGAGTTGTGGTTTCATCAAAAGACTTAAAGAAAAGTCAGGGTTATGTCTAAGTGAGGTCAAGGGGCCTGGATTTGAGGATAAACAGGGGTGGTGGCGAGAGGCCGAGTCCCATAATATAAATGTCTCTTTTGTGATTGGGTTAGGTAGCATTTTCATGTTTCTAGAGAAGTTAGGGCTCCAGCAAAAGGAAGCTAGTGGGAAGTCTGGGTTTAGCTGTTTCTCAAGTCGAACCCATCTCCTCTGTCCGTCCGCCACCCTCCAGTCTAAAATTCTTTGTAGAGACACAGACATTCTGTAGCTCTCCAGGTCAGGTAGTCCCAAACCGCCATGCTCACGAGGTAGTAACATGGTGGTTTTGTTTATTCTAGGTGGGATTTTTTTCCACACGAAGGTGTTAATTAAATTCTGTACCTGGGGCAGGTACGAAGGAGACAGAGGTATCGGCACCGCTCCCATGATGTATAGAAGTCTTGGGAAAATATTCATTTTTATGGTATTGATTCTGCCCCACCAGGAGAGTTTTTTTGAGCCCCAAGAAGAGAGGTCTCGCATTATTGCATTTTTGATAGGGATATAGTTAGTCTGGAATAAGTCATCCGTGGATTTAGGGAGGTATACCCCTAGATATTTAAGTGCTTCTGGGCACCATTTTAAGGGGCAACTAATCTTTATTCGATTTATAGAGTGTTCAGGGAGACCCAACGCTAGAATTTCAGATTTGTTCTGATTGATAAGGAAGTCTGTGAGTTTATTAAAGATAGAAAGTTCAGATAATAGAGGGGGATAGATGTCTCTGGCTCAGTGAGGGAAAACAAAATGTCGTCGGCAAACAGGGACACCTTATACTCGGGCATATTTCTAATCTTAGAGGCTAAGGTCTCAATAAATAAGGCAAATAGTAAGGGGGAAAGGGGACAGCCTTGACATGTTCCATTTTTAATATCGATTGGAGCGGATAGGAAGCCATTTACTGATATACGGGCACTGGGCGAGGAATATAGGGCAAATATCCGCTTTAATATAATTGAGCCAAGGCCAAAAGCTTGCAGGGTAGCTCTTAAGTAAGACCAGTTGACCCGGTCAAAAGCTTTTTCAGCATCTGTGGATATAAATGTGGTAGGAATCTTTTTGTGTGAAGCATACCAGATTAGATGTATATTGCGAACCGTATTATCCCTTGCCTCTCGACCCGGGACAAATCCAACTTGGTCTTTATGTATAAGGGCAGGAAGAAGGCGATTGAGACGAGTTGCAATTAGTTTAGAAAAAATCTTAAGGTCTACATTAATTAGTGAGATGGGGCGGTAATTGGTTACTAGGTCAGGTGATTTGTTAGGTTTGGGGATAACGGAAATATGTGCCTGAAGTGAAGACTGAGAGAATGCTCCTAGCTCATCTATGCTATGGAAGTATCTAAGTAAATATGGGGATAGGATTTCTTTAAATTGTGTGTAATACGAATTACTGAAACCATCAGGTCCAGGAGCTTTACCCGACGGGAGTGAAGAGATGGCGTTAAGTAGTTCCTCATCTGAGAATGGGGCATCCAATTCATCCCTTTGTTCTACAGACAATTTGGGGAGGTTGATACCGTTAAGGTAAGTTGTTATATCTGTGGGGAGGGGGTCAGCCGAACCTCGTCTTATATTGTAAAGGGTGTCATAGTAGTCCCTAAAGGCCTGTGTGATATCTTTAGAGGAAGACTTTCTAGAACCGCCCGGGCCATAAATTCCCATTATATGTTTTTTATTTGTACGTTTCTTGAGCTGCCGGGCCAGCATCCTACCTTGCTTGTTAGCCCCTTCGTAATAAACTTTCTTAAGATATAGGGCTTTGGTCTTGGCCTCGTTGCCCAAAAACACACGAAGCTGGTCTCTTTTGTGGGTGATGCTATCCATCAGGGATGTATTTGTAGGGTGTAGTTTGTGTAGGTCTTGTAATTTGTCAATATCAACTAGAAGGGAGTTAAGGTATACATTCTGTTGTTTCCTTCTTGCTGCCCTAAGTGCAATTAGCTCCCCACGGAGGACGCATTTGTGAGCATTCCATATATGATGTATGTCAACCTCGGGAGTGTCATTCCTTTGAAAATAGTCAATTAGAGCCTTTTGTATCTGTTTGAATGACTGGGGGACTCTGAGGAGGGATTCGTCAAACCTCCATTTAGAGGTAGAGGGGTCAATGGGACGCCAGTGGAGCTGGCAGCTAATAATGGTGTGATCTGACCATGTTATAGGGTTTATATTGGTTTGGGCGATAGAGGATAAGCTGGAGACATCGGCAAATATGTAATCTATTCTGGTATATAGTTGGTGGGGGTTGGAGTAAAATGTGAAATCTCTGTCGTGGGGGTGTTGGAGGCGCCAAGTGTTGTGTATTGCCAAGTGTGAAAGAGAATGTTTGATTTGCTTTAGTGTCTTATTTGGTGTGGAAGACGAGCCAGTCGAACAATCTAGCACTGGATCGAATGCCAAATTGAAGTCGCCACCTAAAATTAGGCTGCCCTTAGCGACTTCTAAGATTTTGTTACTAAGGTGGTGGAAGAAGGGGGTGGGGTTTACATTCGGGGCATATAAGTTTACTAATGTCACGGGCTTATGATAAAGATGTCCCACCAATATCAAATATCTCCCTTCTCTATCCTTGTGGAAAGAAGACACGACAAAAGGTAGATTTTTGTTAATCAGGATCCCAACCCCGTTATGTTTAGTAGTATTAGAGGAAAAAAAACCCTGGCCAAATCTTTGGAAACTATTTTTAGGTTCATATCCCCTTTTAAAATGTGTCTCCTGGATAAAAAGAATGTCACCCTTGTGTCTCTTATAGTCTCTTAAAGCTAGTGACCGCTTTTGTGGACTATTAAGACCTTTGGTATTATGAGATAGAATGGTAATTTTAGTCAATAAACTATCCATTGACTTGAAAGTTGAAAAGCGCAACTAATGTATATGGACTAATAAAATTTTACCCTGAAATAAGGATGGGGCTCCCGAGACTGGACGGGAAGGGTAAAGGGGAGGGAAAACTAAAAGAAGAAAATGATAAGCATAAACTGACAGTTGAGTAAAGGCATAATTACATACCAAAAACAAGAAAAACAACAAAACAGCAATAACTATTGTATTAAGTGTACGAGTCAACTTGCAATACACCATACAATACAAAGGGGGGGAAGAGTATCACCTATCATACTCTTAGGTTATATTGTAAACAATTTGTGTCCAGAGTAGAAAGTTAAACATGTAATACGTTAATCAGTGGTCACAGAATATATATGGAACCTGCTAAGAAAAAGGGGGAAAGGGAAAGAAAAAATCTAGAGGCCTAAAGAAAGGGCCCCACTAGCTGGGACTACTCAACGGAACCACCTAGGTTGTGTGTTGAACTGAGGCTAACTGGAGCTATTATAACCTCAATCTGGGCAAAGGGGGCCATATGTTGCATTTGTGAGCAAGACTAAATGAATCATTGTAAGGCATTATTTCACAAAACATATCATGGTATATGGAGAAACTGTAAACATGTTAAAAAGTAAACACAATTTTATCTTAACAGTTCTTAAGAATACAGGTTTTTGCTTCTTCCCTGGCAATGTGTGTGAAAAAAAGGAGTGCTGTATAAACCTAGAAATGTAAATTAAATTCAACACGACCTTAACATTGGTCAACATATTGCAGGATAGGGTATGTTTGTTGCCCGACTTTTACATCTGTGGTTTTGGCACATTGTTTCTGTGTCTTAGGGCATTGTGAGTAAATTCAAGTGCACAGTATTTTAGTGAATTGTATAGTAGTGTATTGAGAGACATTTAACAGAATACTTAATTAGCAAGCACAATAATAAGCATAACAAGCCATTCAGGGAAGGAATGGTGACATTCCACTCTAAAAAGTGTGTCCAGGTAAGTAGCAAAGGTAATACTTCAGAGAGGCATATCAGTTCCAAAACAATATGATGAAGAACAATACATTACCAAGGCGGGTCAAACCCACTTTTATCTACCAAGGCTGGAGCAGAAGAGGCAGAGGAGAGAGTTAGTGTCCCGCCAGTTGTTAATTGGTGACTCAAAATTGTGACTACACAAGGAGCAAAAATCGAGGGCCAGGCTTAGTGTAGAAGAAAAAAGAGAACCAAAGTAGAAGTAGTAGATCATGGGGGAGGCACTTCGCCTCTTGTTGTTAGTTTGTCCACTTTTCTTCTTTTTGGCTGGACTCTCTGCCATTGAGGCTTCCGCTCCAATGGGCGTGGGGGTTCAGGCTCTGCGGGGCCGGGAGGCGTCAAGATGTTGTCTTCATTGGGAGACCGGAATGGAATATTTAAGGATCTGGAGAGGTCATCGAGGTCATTAAAGTCCTTGTAGACTACTTGTGAGCCATTATGATTTATTATAAGGCTAAAAGGAAAACCCCAGCGGTACCTAATACCATGATCTTGGAGGGTACTTGTTATGAACTTGACTTCCTTACGCCTCTGAATTGTCAAGGGGCTGAGGTCTTGATAGATCTGGAGCGTATGACCTTGATATGATATTGTCTTGTCCTGGCAGCCTGCCAAATGGTGTCCTTAGAGGTGAAGCGCAAGAATCTGACAATAACATCTCGCGGAGGCAGTGGAGGCCTGGGGAGGGGGCGCAATGCCCTATGGGCCCTATCGATATCTTCTGGCTGCAGCGGTGAAGAAGTAGGGGATAGAAGCTGAAAAAGGCCTACAATGTAGGTTTTAAGTTGTTCCTGGGGTATCTCTTCTGGAATGCCACGAAATCTCAAATTGTTTCTGCGGCCCCGATTATCCAGGTCCTCCACTTTGTCCTGGAGGGACTGCACCATGGAGTCCTGGATTGAGATTTGTTGTGTGTTAGCACTGACTAAGTTGTTAAGGGTTTCTTGGCCTTCCTCCAGGCATTCCATTCGAGCTCCCATCTCATTAAGATCCCTCTTTAGATCCCTCATTTCCTCTTTAATGAAATATTTTAATGACTCTAGATTCGATTTAGATGGGAGAGAAGCAAGTCTCACCTGTATGGCTTGCAGTGAATCCTGTTGTGAGTTTACATCCCCTGTTGAAGGTGGAGGGTTTGCCGGGTCCGGCAGTCCCCCATGAGCCATGGGAGTAGCTTCAGCAGAGTGGAAAAATGAGGACACAGATGGGGTCTGTGATGGGTTTTTTACAGGTTTATCTGACTTATGTCCTTTCTTGGGGGTCATCATGGATCTGTGTCCCAGCCAGTGAGGCCCTGACAAAAGTGATAAAATTTAGAAAGCAGGGATGCAATGTGAGTAATGTGGTTTAGAAACCGTTTCAGAAGGCCAGTTAGGCAGCTTAATTTATCTGCATATGCTGGTGCTGCTAAAATGGGTCACTGTCCAGGTCTTATTGTTACATCTAAGGATGGATTCCCAGGTCGCTAGGTGAGCAGTTATGCTGTGGCCCTGATAATATTGTATGAGGATTAGGCTAGGTGGAGTATACAATAAATATTGAATTGTACCTGCGCTTCAAGAAAGTTGCGCCTCTGACCAAGCTCGTTTGCTGAAGGCCCTCTAGTACGCCCCACTTGTAGAGTGAAGCACTTGTATAAGTGTGCCGGTGTGGGGAGAGTTGTCTCTCAGTGTGCTAAGAAAGCCGCTGTAGAAGTGTCTATTCTCCGCTGTCGGTGTAACAACGACACTCGAGCGGAGGTACAAGGCAAACTCTTCACCCACGTGTCTGGCAATCTATGATGGCGTCACCGCGCGGGTGAACTGCAAAGTCCAGTGGGCGCTCTCAATCCTGGGCAGCAAGAGAAGGGTAAGTTGTATGTGAGTGATCCGATCCTGGCTGTCTGTGAGAGGGTAGAAGCACGACCAGGGCCACAGGTTTGTTTTTAAAATGCAGAGTAGAATAACTGCAATGGCTCCGTTTCCATGCGTGCCTAATGAGTGGTGCAGGGTCTGAAAACTTCTTGCGGCATATCAGGGCTACACCGTAGGTGACCCACTAAAAGGTTATTCTCTGGAGCTGGTTCTGTCCACTTATGGCTAACTCCTGGACATTTATGAAGGGCTAAGAGTGAAGATTGATACGGAGCTCTGGTATTATGCGGCCATGTTCCTGCACGGCTTGGCTCCGCCCCCAATTTAATTATTTTTAATTTAATTAACTGTATTTAATTTAGGTAATTGATTTAATTGTGGTGTAGTGTTAGGTGTTATTGTAACTTAGGTTAGGGTTTATTTTACAGGTCAATTTGTATTTATTTTAGCTAGGTAGTTAGTAAATAGTTAATAAATATTTAGTAAATATTCTACCTAGTTAAAATAAATACAAACTTCCTGTAAAATAAAAAAAAAAACCCCTAAGCTAGCTACAATGTAACTATTAGTTATATTGTAGCTAGCTTAGGGTTTATTTTACAGGTAAGTATTTAGTTTTAAATAGGAATTATTTAGTAATTAATAGTAGGTTTTCTTTAGATTTATTTTAATTATATTTGTTAGGGGGTGTTAGAGTTAGGGTTAGACTTAGATTTAGGGGTTAATAAATATAATATAGTGACGGCGACGTTGGGGGCGGCAGAATAGGGGTTAATAAATGTAGGTTGGTGGCAGCAATGTTAGGGGTGGCAGATTAGGGGTTAATAATATTCGACTAGTGTTTGCGATGCGGGAGTACGGCAGTTTAAGGGTTAATATGTTTATTATAGTGGCGGCGATGTTGGGGGCGGCAGATTAGGGGTTAATAAGTGTAGGTAGATTGCGGCGACATTGGGGGTGGGAGATTAGGGGCTAATAAATATAATGTAGGTGTCGGCGATGTTGGGAGCAGCAGATTAGGGGTTCATAAGTATAATGTAGGTGTCGGCGATGTCGGGGGCGGCAGATTAGGGGTTAATAAGTGTAAGATTAGGGGTGTTTAGACTCGGGTTCATGTTAGGGTGTTAGGTGTAAACATAAAATGTGTTTCTCCATAGGAATCAATGGGGCTGCGTTAAGGAGCTTTACGCTGTTTTTTGGCAGGTGTTAGGCTTTTATTTCAGCCGGCTCTCCCCATTGATGTCTATGGGGAAATCGTGCACGAGCACATACAACCAGCTCACCGCTGACTTAAGCAGCACTGGTATTGGAGTGCGGTATGGGGCTCAATTTTGCTCTACGCTCACTTCTTGTCTTTTAACGCCGGGTTTGTAAAAACCTGTAATACCAGCGCTGTAGGTAAGTGAGCGGTGACAATAACTTGCAAGTTAGTACCGCACAGCTCATAACGCAAAACTCGTAATCTAGCCGAAGGTGTGTTATGTCCCTTTAATAAATTGTGAAATAATGTTTTAATTCTTATGCTTAAGAATTCAGATCATAACAACATTTAAATCTTGTTCCATTGCAATTAAATCTGCCCTTTACATGACTAGTTTTTTATTTACAAGTTGTTTCGCCACAACTGATTTCAAAATCTTTCCTGGAAAAATGTTTTTACTTCAATCAAAGCATTTAATCATTAATAGTTAAAGACTGGAGTAAATATGTACATTGTAAAAGACAAAATGTATTATTTACAACACAACATTCTGATAAATCATTTTTTTAACTAGTTCTAAACTTTTATCTTGTTCTTTAAAGTGATGCTAAACCCACATTTTTTTTGTTAATGATTCAGATAGAGCATGCAATTTTATGCAACGTTCTAATTTACTCCTATTATCATTTTTTCTTCATTCTCTTGCTATCTTTATTTAAAATGCAGGAATGTGATGCATATGAGCTGGCCCATTTTTGGTTCAGAACCTGGGTTACGCTTGCTTATTGGTTGTCTGAATGTAGTCACTAATAAACAAGCGCTATCCAGGCTGCTGAACCTAAAATGTGCCGGCTTCTAAACTTTACATTTCTGCTTTTTAAATAAAGATAGCAAAATTGATAATAAGAGTAAATTAGAAAGTTGCTCAAAATTGCATGCTCTATCTAAATCATGAAAGAAAAAAAATTGTGTTTTAGTATCCATTTAAAATGACTTCAGCATGAATGAATGAATGCATTAAATGCCTTATATTATAGAAATAAATAATTTGGACAGTAAACACAGTAGATTTGCGTAATTAACAAATGCAAGATAACAAGACAATGCAACAGCACTTACTCTGAATTTCAAATGAGTAGTAGATTCTTTTCTAACACATTTCAAAGTTATGTATATTTCCACTCCCCCTGTACCATGTGATAGCAATCAGCTAATCACAAATGCATATGCGTATAGTCTGAGTTCTTGCACATGCTCAGTAGTAGCTGGTGACTCAAAAAAGTGTAAATATAAAAGACACTGCACATTTTTTTTAATGGAAGTAAATTGAAAAGTTGTTTAAAAACAGAATTTATGCTTACCTGATAAATTACTTTCTCCAACGGTGTGTCCGGTCCACGGCGTCATCCTTACTTGTGGGATATTCTCTTCCCCAACAGGAAATGGCAAAGAGTCCTAGCAAAGCTGGCCATATAGTCCCTCCTAGGCTCCGCCCACCCCAGTCATTCGACCGACGGACAGGAGGAAATATATATAGGAGAAACCATATGGTACCGTGGTGACTGTAGTTAGAGAAAATAATTCATCAGACCTGATTAAAAAACCAGGGCGGGCAGTGGACCGGACACACCGTTGGAGAAAGTAATTTATCAGGTAAGCATAAATTCTGTTTTCTCCAACATTGGTGTGTCCGGTCCACGGCGTCATCCTTACTTGTGGGAACCAATACCAAAGCTTTAGGACACGGATGAAGGGAGGGAGCAAATCAGGTCACCTAAATGGAAGGCACCACGGCTTGCAAAACCTTTCTCCCAAAAATAGCCTCCGAAGAAGCAAAAGTATCAAATTTGTAAAATTTGGCAAAAGTGTGCAGAGAAGACCAAGTCGCTGCCTTACATATCTGGTCAATAGAAGCCTCGTTCTTGAAGGCCCATGTGGAAGCCACAGCCCTAGTGGAGTGAGCTGTGATTCTTTCAGGAGGCTGCCATCCGGCAGTCTCATAAGCCAATCGGATAATGCTTTTAAGCCAAAAGGAAAGAGAGGTAGAAGTCGCTTTTTGACCTCTCCTTTTACCAGAATAAACAACAAACAAGGAAGATGTTTGTCTGAAATCTTTAGTGGCCTCTAAATAGAATTTTAGAGCACGGACTACGTCCAAATTGTGTAACAAACGTTCCTTCTTTGAAACTGGATTCGGACACAAAGAAGGTACAACTATCTCCTGGTTAATATTTTTGTTAGAAACAACTTTCGGAAGAAAACCAGGCTTAGTACGCAAAACCACCTTATCTGCATGGAACACCAGATAGGGTGGAGAACACTGCAGAGCAGATAACTCTGAAACTCTTCTAGCAGAAGAAATTGCAACTAAAAACAAAACTTTCCAAGATAGTAACTTAATATCTATGGAATGTAAAGGTTCAAACGGAACCCCTTGAAGAACTGAAAGAACTAGATTTAGACTCCAGGGAGGAGTCAAAGGTCTGTAAACAGGCTTGATCCTAACCAGAGCCTGAACAAATGCTTGAACATCTGGCACGGCTGCCAGTCTTTTGTGAAGTAAAACAGATAAAGCAGAGATCTGTCCCTTTAGAGAACTTGCAGATAATCCTTTCTCCAAACCTTCTTGTAGAAAGGATAGAATCTTAGGAATTTTTATCTTGTTCCATGGGAATCCTTTGGATTCACACCAACAGATATATTATTTCCATATTTTATGGTAAATTTTTCTAGTTACAGGCTTTCTAGCCTGAATCAGAGTATCTATTACAGAATCTGAAAACCCACGCTTTGATAAAATCAAGCGTTCAATCTCCAAGCCGTCAGTTGGAGGGAAACCAGATTCGGATGTTCGAATGGACCCTGAACAAGAAGGTCCTGTCTCAAAGATAGCTTCCATGGTGGAGCCGATGACATATTCACCAGGTCTGCATACCAAGTCCTGCGTGGCCACGCAGGAGCTATCAAGATCACCGAGGCCCTCTCCTGATTGATCCTGGCTACCAGCCTGGGAATGAGAGGAAACGGTGGGAATACATAAGCTAGGTTGAAGGTCCAAGGTGCTACTAGTGCATCTACTAGAGTCGCCTTGGGATCCCTGGATCTGGACCCGTAGCAAGGAACCTTGAAGTTCTGACGAGAAGCCATCAGATCCATGTCTGGAATGCCCCATAATTGAGTTATTTGGGCAAAGATTTCCGGATGGAGTTCCCACTCCCCCGGATGGAATGTCTGACGACTCAGAAAATCCGCTTCCCAATTTTCCACTCCTGGGATGTGGATCGCAGACAAGTGGCAGGAGTGATCCTCCGCCCATTGAATTATCTTGGTCACTTCTTTCATCGCCAGGGAACTCCTTGTTCCCCCCTGATGATTGATATATGCAACGGTCGCCATGTTGTCTGATTGAAACCTTATGAATTTGGCCTTTGCTAGTTGAGGCCAAGCTCTGAGAGCATTGAATATCGCTCTCAGTTCCAGAATGTTTATCGGGAGAAGAGACTCTTCCCGAGACCATAGACCCTGAGCTTTCAGGGATTCCCAGACCGCGCCCCAGCCCACTAGACTGGCGTCGGTCGTGACAATGACCCACTCTGGTCTGCGGAAGCTCATTCCCTGTGACAGATTGTCCAGGGTCAGCCACCAACGGAGTGAATCTCTGGTCTTTTGATCTACTTGAATCATCGGAGACAAGTCTGTATAATCCCCATTCCACTGTCTGAGCATGCACAGTTGTAATGGTCTTAGATGAATTCGTGCAAAAGGAACTATGTCCATTGTTGCAACCATCAATCCTATTACTTCCATGCACTGCGCTATGGAAGGACGAGGAACAGAATGAAGTACTTGACAAGAGCTTAGAAGTTTTGATTTTCTGACCTCTGTCAGAAAAATCCTCATTTCTAAGGAATCTATTATTGTTCCCAAGAAGGGAACTCTTGTTGACGGGGACAGAGAACATTTTTCTTTGTTCACCTTCCATCCGTGAGATCTGAGAAAGGCTAGGACGATGTCCGTATGAGCCTTTGCTTTTGACAGGGACGACGCTTGAATTAGGATGTCGTCCAAGTAAGGTACTACTGCAATGCCCCTTGGTCTTAGAACCGCTAGAAGGGACCCTAGTACCTTTGTGAAAATCCTTGGAGCAGTGGCAAATCCGAATGGAAGTGCCACAAACTGGTAATGCTTGTCCAGAAAAGCGAACCTTAGGAACTGATGATGTTCCTTGTGGATAGGAATATGTAGGTATGCATCCTTTAAATCCACGGTAGTCATAAATTGACTTTCCTGGATGGTGGGTAGGATCGTTCGAATAGTTTCCATTTTGAACGATGGTACCCTGAGAAATTTGTTTAGGATCTTCAGATCCAAAATTGGTCTGAATGTTGCCTCTTTTTTGGGAACTACGAACAGATTGGAATAAAATCCCATTCCTTGTTCTCTTATTGGAACTGGATGTATCACTCCCATCTTTAACAGGTCTTCTACACAATGTAAGAATGCCTGTCTCTTTATTTGGTTTGAGGATAAGTGAGACCTGTGGAACCTTCCCCTTGGGGGTAGTTCCTTGAATTCCAGGAGATAACCTTGAGAAACTATTTCTAGCGCCCAAGGATCCTGAACATCTCTTGCCCAAGCCTGAGCAAAGAGAGGGAGTCTGCCCCCCACTAGATCCGGTCCCGGATCGGGGGCTATCCCTTCATGCTGTTTTGGTAGCAGTGGTAGGCTTCTTGGCCTGCTTACCCTTGTTCCAGCCTTGCATTGGTTTCCAGGCTGGTTTGGGTTGTGAAGTATTACCCTCTTGCTTAGAGGCTGCAGAGTTAGAGGCTGGTCCGTTTCTGCGAAAGGGACGAAAATTAGGCTTATTTTTAGCCTTAAAAGACCTATCCTGTGGGAGGGCGTGGCCCTTTCCCCCAGTGATGTCTGAAATAATCTCTTTCAAATCTGGTCCAAATAATGTTTTACCTTTGAAAGGAATGTTAAGCAATTTTGTCTTGGAAGACACATCCGCTGACCAAGACTTTAGCCAAAGCGCTCTGCGCGCCACGATAGCAAACCCTGAATTTTTCGCCGCTAATCTAGCTAATTGCAAAGCGGCATCTAAAACAAAAGAGTTAGCCAATTTAAGTGCGTGAACTCTGTCCATAACCTCCTCATATGAAGATTCTCTACTGAGCGACTTTTCTAGTTCCTCGAACCAGAAACACGCTGCCGTAGTGACAGGAACAATGCATGAAATTGGTTGTAGAAGGTAACCTTGCTGTACAAAAATCTTTTAAGCAAACCCTCTAATTTTTTATCCATAGGATCTTTGAAAGCACAACTATCTTCGATAGGAATAGTAGTGCGTTTGTTTAGAGTAGAAACCGCCCCCTCGACCTTGGGGACTGTCTGCCATAAGTCCTTTCTGGGGTCGACTATAGGAAATAATTTCTTAAATATAGGGGGGGGGACAAAAGGTATGCCGGGCTTTTCCCACTCTTTATTTACTATGTCCGCCACCCGCTTGGGTATAGGAAAAGCGTCGGGGGGCACCGGAACCTCTAGGAACTTGTCCATCTTACATAATTTCTCTGGAATGACCAAATTGTCACAATCATCCAGAGTAGATAACACCTCCTTAAGCAGTGCGCGGAGATGTTCTAATTTAAATTTAAATGTCACAACATCAGGTTCAGCTTGATGAGAAATTTTTCCTGAATCTGAGATTTCTCCATCAGACAAAACCTCCCTCATGGCCCCTTGAGATTGGTGTGAGGGTATGTCAGAACAGTTATCATCAGCGCCCTCTTGCTCTTCAGTGTTTAAAACAGAGCAATCGCGCTTTCTCTGATAAGTAGGCATTTTGGATAAAAGATTTGCTATGGAGTTATCATTACAGCCGTTAATTGTTGCATGGTAATAAGTATTGGCGCACTAGATGTACTAGGGGCCTCCTGTATGGGCAAAACTGGTGTAGACACAGTAGGGGATGATGTAGTATCATGTTTACTCCCCTCATTTGAGGTATCATCTTGGGCAGTATCATTATCTGTGGCATTACTATCCTTACTTTGTTTGGACACTATGGCACAATTATCACATAAATTTAAATGGGGAGACACATTGGCTTTCATACATATAGAACATAGCTTATCTGAAGGTACAGACATGTTAAACAGGCTTAAACTTGTCAACAAAGCACAAAAAACGTTTTAAAATAAAACAGTTACTGTCTCTTTAAATTTCAAACAGAAAACACTTTATTACTGAATATGTGAAAAAGTATGAAGGAATTGTTTAAAAATTACCACAGTGTCTTAAAGCATTAAAAGTATTGCACACCAAATTTCAGAGCTTTAACCCTTAAAATAACGGAACTGGAGCCGTTTTTAAATTTGACCCCTATACAGTCCCAGCTATATGCTTTGCTGAGACCCAACCAAGCCCAGAAGGGAATACGATACCAAATGACGCCTTCTATAAGCTTTTTTAGTGATTCTTAGATCCTCACACATGCATCTGCATGCCTTGCTCTCCAAAAACAACTGCGCAGTAATGGCGCGAAAATGAGGCTCAGTCTATAACTAGAAAGGCCCCCAGACTAAAAAAGGTGTCTAACACAGTGCCTGCCGTTTTTTAAACGTTCCCCAAGATTATAATGCCAATTGTTAGCTAAAATCTGCATAATATGTCCCAATAAAGCAATCGTTTTAGCCCATAAAAATGTCTACCAGTTTTTAAGCCCTTTTTTAAGCCCTTTATTCTTTTATGTTTGACTAAGAAAATGGCTTACCGGTCCCCATGAGGGGAAATGACAGCCTTCCAGCATTACATGGTCTTGTTAGAAATATGGCTAGTCATACCTTAAGCAGAAAAGTCTGCTAACTGTTTCCCCCAACTGAAGTTACTTCATCTCAACAGTCCTGTGTGGAAACAGCAATCGATTTTAGTTACTGTCTGCTAAAATCATCTTCCTCTTACAAACAGAAATCTTCATCCTTTTCTGTTTCAGAGTAAATAGTACATACCAGCACTATTTTAAAATAACAAACACTTGATAGAAGAATAAAAACTACATTTAAACACCAAAAAACTCTTAACCATCTCCGTGGAGATGTTGCCTGTGCAACGGCAAAGAGAATGACTGGAGTGGGCGGAGCCTAGGAGGGACTATATGGCCAGCTTTGCTGGGACTCTTTGCCATTTCCTGTTGGGGAAGAGAATATCCCACAAGTAAGGATGACGCCGTGGACCGGACACACCAATGTTGGAGAAATTACATGCTGTATCTGAATCATGAAAATGTAATAAAACCTGAGTGTCCCTTTAAGCGATAATAACGCACAATAGTGATAATTTTTTTGTGCTCCAATTGCAATTTAGTCCTACGTGGGCAAAAATACCCAAGCACTAACCTTAACTCTTAATTGCTAAAATGGCCCCTCAGAATAAGGACAGTTATTTGAGCAATATCTTCCAGTAGAATGATAGTAATGGCCCCAGGAACCAAACAATTTTGCATTTTCACAAGGACCAGATAGCACAGACGCATCCCTTTTCTGCCAGTGTAAAAAACAAATAATAATGTGTCTGACAATAAAACTTTATATTTTAATGCTAACGTGTTTTTTTTCCTAAAGGCCTTGCTTTTCATATATCTTGTAGAACTAAATCCATCACTCCTTCTATTTTCTATCCTTGCCCACCCCCCCACAAAAAAAATATCTCTAGGACTCATTTTATAGATCTCCCTCCAATAAGCAATCACTTTGTCCTTTGTCCCTCATTTTGCTGTCTTCTCTATAACTAACAAGATGGATTATATTAAGAATCTGTGGCTACTAGAGTTTTTTTTCCAATCTTGTCATCTTTAGAATATCAAGAGACAGGAGGTAGACAATTTTATCTTAGGCCCATTGATCATCCTGCTTCTTCATTTTTTTAGGATAATATTTTGTCTTTAAACTTGCAGAATATGAGTTTCTAGTGTTGTAATAAAATACTGATTAGTCCAGCTTTGCGTTGAAATAATCTAGATTTTATTATGGAGACAGAGACAATAATTTCTCCTACTGGTCTTCTATCTTGCCTGTTACTTTTTTCTGATTTAATTTCATGTTATTATTTTTTTATTATTACTATTTTACTATTTATTTTTCTTCAGCACCCCATATAAAATCTTCTAAACTTCCAGATACAAAGATTACTTACATGACATTGGTCATGATATTTTTATTGATCTTCTTCAGTTTTCCTTGATTTTAAACGGTTTTGATCCTATCAAACTTTCAAGCAAGTTTCTTGCGAAATTAGTGATTGAACTATTTTCTCTTCTGATTGGCTGTTATATTTTTCATTTGCTACCTGTTTTCATTAGAGTGTAGGATCTTCTCCCCAAACCAGAAATAGGGTGTTTTAGGAATCGGGATACTCTTGGGCCAAGAATTATCATGAGGCGAATGCCTCGATCGGTCGCAGGCTCATTCATTTGAGCCTGCAACTGATATTTATAAAGCAGCGGTTTATACTGCTGCTTCTTAAACCCACTCCCCAACTTGGATTTGGAAGATGAAAATCACCACAGATTCATTCTACTGGGGTGATTGACAAGCCCTACTCTCATGCAATTGGCAGCACAAGGGTGGGGCGGCATTGCACGAGCAATGGTAAATATGGTGAACATATGCACCCCACAATCTGCAATGGAATGCAGACAGGCTCACAACATGTGAATCCTGTCCATTCACAGAATGATAAACTTTGTCCTTGGTATAAGAACAATATGACAATCTAAATTGGTCACTGACATCTGGCAATATTGAATGTCTTCTTCATTGGTTGTCTTGTTATCTGCATTGCTTTTTATTTGTTATTTTATCTTTTCAGGTACTTATTTTATGCAGGTCCGGCTCAACCATTGAACCAAAGTGGTCCAACAGACCCAGGCAGCACTTAACAAGAGGCAACACTTGTCAGGGTTTTTTTCCTGCTTTGTTTGCCATGTGCTGCTGGCAGCCATTTTACTCACCTCTCTTGCTGAGTCTGGTGCAGAGTGTGTGATGCTGCTCATTTCCTGCATGCCTTCTTATGGTCAGACTGGTGTACATCTTCCCTGTGAGACAGGTTGCAGTCTCAGAATTGTGATGTCATCACTTATTATTTAAAGGGCCTCTGTTCAGTATCATTTGCCCTTGCATTGTCTCAGACCTGTTTGTGAGTTCCAGTTCCTGTGTTCCTGATCTCTGGCTTGTTCCTGACTCTGCTGTTCTCCTTGTTCCTGATTCCGGCTCGTCTGACTACTCGCTTTGGCTCCTGACTCGGCTCGTCTGACTAGTCGCTTTGGCTCCTGACTCGGCTCGTCTGACTACCAGCTCTGGCTTTGACTCCTGACTTGTTATTTGACTTGTGGACTTTTTATTATTTTTTTGTTATTAATAAAGGTGTGATTATTTTTGCACTTCTCGTCTCAGTCTGATTCCTGGCACCCCGACAACACTTCTGTGACTGGGTCAGTTACTGTCAAACCCAGAATACTCCTGTCTTTTGTCTCTGTTGGGGGAGTCACAAGTTCCCAGCAGCATCATGCACAAAGACGCAGAACCGGTCAGGGACCACATTCAAGGTGGGACAAGATCATCTCGTGGCTAACTTCCTTCTCACGTATTGAACAATTGTGCATAAGCATTGGTTGCATGCAGGTAGGCAGGCTTAGTAATGTTACTACTGGGGGGGCGTCATTGCATCCTCAGAGCCAGGCAGCACAAAATCTCGAGCCGGTCATGATTTTAGGTTTCTTTGAAAGGCAGCCTTTTGAACTGTAAAGTATATTTAATTAAATTTCTCTGTGTATTTAATACTATTTAGATTACTTCTACACAAAGCTAGAATATTTGCAATAGCAAAGTTTTAGTTACAGCACACTATTTGTATATCATTGAATAGTAGTGGCTCCTTGCTGGTAATCACTATGACCAGCACACTTCTCATTTTTAGGACAAACTCTTAATTATCCTTTAAATCTTTTATAACTCCTTTCTGTTCCTAATTAAAATTATTTTCATTATATATAGGTAAATATTCCTCTTTAAGAAAGAGTCCTGTAAAGCTAAATATGTGAAATATACTATAGTTAGAGACAACCATATTGATTTGCTCTAAGCTTGAAGGGATTTGAAACCCCAAAATTATCTTTTGTGATTTAGACAAAAAAAAGTTATCAAATTTGATTTGTTCCCATGGTATTCTGTGTTGAAGAGATACCTAGTTATTCATCTAGCGATCTTGCAAATGGATAACATTCTTGCAAACCTGCTGCCATATAGTGTTCCAGAATAGGGCCGGTTCCTAAGCAGACATCACTACTTTTCAACAAAAGATGCCAAGAGAATGAAGAAAAATTAATAGAAATAAATTAGATTTTTTTTTAAATTGCATGCTCTATCTGAATCATGAAAGAAAAATGTTGGGTTTCATATTCCTTTAAAAGGGAAATGAAACCCAAAATGTTATTTTAAACAACTTTTTAAGTTATTTCTATTATTAAATTATCTTCGTTCTCTTTGTATGATTTGTATATATTTTTTTAAAGTAGGGATGTAAGCTAAGGACTGTGCAAGTGTCCAGAGCACTATATGGCAGCAGTTTCACATTTGCAAGAGCACTAGATAGCAGCACTATTTCCTGCTGTGTAGTGCTCCAGGCACCTACCTCTGTATCTCTTCAACAAAGAATACTATGGGGAAAAGTAAATTTATTTCATGTAATTGGCAAGAGTCCATGAGCTAGTGACGTATGGGATATACAATCCTACCAGGAGGGGCAAAGTTTCCCAAACCTCAAAATGCCTATAAATACACCCCTCACCACACCCACAATTCAGTTTTACAAACTTTGCCTCCTATGGAGGTGGTGAAGTAAGTTTGTGCTTGATTTTCTTCTGTGATAAGCGCTTCTCAGCATTTTGAAGCCCGTTTCCTCTCAGAGTACAGTGAATGTCAGAGGGACGTGAAGGGAGTATCACCTATTGAATTCTATGGTTTTCCTCGCGGGAGATCTATTTCATAGGTTCTCTGTTATCGGCCGTAGAGATTCATCTCCTACCTCCCTTTTCAGATCGACGATATACTCTCATATTCCATTACCTCTACTGATAACCGTTTCAGTACTGGTTTGGCTATCTGCTATATGTGGATGGGTGTCTTTCAGTAAGTATGTTTTTATTTCTTAAAGAAACTCTCAGCTATGGTGTGGCACTTTATGCATTAATACAAAGTTCTAAATATATGTATTGTACTTATATTTGCCATAAGTCAGGTTTATGTATATTTCCTTTTGCAGAGTCTTGCAGGCTATCAGTTTCAAAATTGGGAAAATATATATAGGAAGTTATTTTTTCTTACCTGGGGTATAGTCTTTTCCTCAAATTGACTGCTTTTTCATTAATTTTCGCAGGCAAAATTAGGCTTGCGAGGTAGCAAAATGCTGATATTTATTGTGTCATTCTTGGCGTGAGAATTTTTTTGGCGCAAAGGAACGTTCATTGATGCAAAATTGTAATTTCTGGCGTCTTAGTTAACGCCAGGTTTCCCTGCACAAGGTTGCGTCTGCCATGACGTGAGTTGCGTCATTTCCGGATGTTGTTAGCACCAAAAAATTTAATTTTGCGTTGTGCGCCATACTTGGCGCCAAACAAATTATTTATTTAAATGACACTTCCTATATGTTCCTTGCTTTTTTCTATGCTCAGAGGGCTATGCTGTTTGCATTTTTTTTTCCATTCCTGAAACTGCCATATAAGGAAATTGATAATTTTGCTTTATATGTTGTTCTTTCTCTTACATTGGCAAAATGTCTCAATCTGATCCTGTCTCAGAAACCACTGTTGGATTCCTACTGCCTGATAACAGTTCTACCAAAGATAAGTGTATCTGTTGTAAATTAGCAGAGATTATATCTCCAGCTGTGGTATGTAATAGTTGTCATGATAAGCTTTTACATGCAGAGAATGTATCCATCAGTACTAGTACAATGACTGTTGTTCCTTCAATATCTAATGTACATGATATCCCTGTTATAATAAAAGATTTTATTGCTGATGCGATTCAGGAGACTTTGTCTGCTATTCTGCCTTCTAATAAACCTAAAAGGTCTTTTAAAACTTCTCATAGAGTTGATGAAATTTCAAATGACCGACAACATACTGAATTATCCTCCTCTGATGAGGATCTATTTGATTCAGAAGATCCTACCTCAGGTATTGACACTGGCAAATCTTCTTATCTCTTTAAGATGGAGTATATTCGTTCCTTGTTAAAAGAGGTGTTGATTACTTTGGATATTGAGGAAACTAGTCCTCTTGATACTAAAACTAGTAAACGTTTAAATCCTGTTTATAAACCTCCTGTGGTTACTTCAGAGCTTTTTCCAGTTCCTGATGCTATTTCTGATATTATTTCAAAGGAATGGAATATGCCTGGTACTTCATTTATTCCTTCTTCTAGGTTCAAAAAGTTGTATCCTTTGCCAGCAGTTAGATTGGAGTTTTGGGAAAAAAAATCCCCAAAGTTGATGGGGCTATTTCTACTCTTGATAAATGTACTACTATTCCTATGGAATATAGTACTTCCTTTAAGGACCCTTTAGATAGGAAACTTGAATCTTATCTAAGGAAAGCTTATTTATATTCTGGCTATCTTCTCAGGCCTGCCATTTATATGGCTGATGTTGCAGCTGCATCAACTTTTTGGTTGGAAAGCTTAGCGCAACAGGAAACAGACCCTTATTTGTCTAGCATTGTTCGCTTGCTTCATTCAGGCCATTTCTGGATCTGAATTCTGAAAATTCATTAAGGCCAGTTCTGGATCTTAAAATTTTGAATAATTTTGTAAGAGTGCCAACTCTTACAAAACTAATCTGCCTTTTGTTCAGCAAGGTCATTATATGTCCATGATAGATTTACAGGTTGCATATCTTCATATTCCGATTCATCCAGACCACTATCGGTTTCTGAGATTCTCTTTTCTAGACAAGCATTACCAATTTGTCGCTCTTTTATTTGGCCTAGCGACAGCTCCAAGGATTTTTTCAAAGGTTGTCGGTGCCCTACTCTCTGTAATCAGAGAACAGGATATTGCAGTGTTTCCTTATTTGGACGATATCTTGGTACTAGCTCAGTCTTTACATTCTGCCAAATTTTACAAGAATCAATTTACCAAAGAGTTCCTTGATTCCTCAGACAAGGGTCACCTTTTTAGGTTTTCAGATAGATTCAGTGCCATGACTCTGTCTCTAACAGACAAGAGACGAATAAAATTGATTTCAGCTTGTCGGAACCTTCAGTCTCAATCATTCCCTTCAGTAGCTTTGTGCATGCAAGTTTTAGGTCTCATGACTGCAGCATCGGACGCGATCCCCTTTGCTCATTTTCATATGAGACCTCTCCAGCTTTGTATGCTGAATCAATGGTGCAGGGATTATACGAATATATCACAATTAATATCCTTAAATCCCAATGTTCGACTCTCTCTGACTTGGTGGTTAGATCACCATTGTTTAGTTCATGGGGCATCTTTTGTTTGTCCAACCTGGACTGTGATCACAACAGATGCAAGTCTTTCAGGTTGGGGAGCTGTCTGGGGATCTCTGACAGCATAATGGATTTGGAAATCTCAAGAGGTAAGGTTACCAATCAATATTTTAGAACTCTGTGCTATTTTCAGGGCTCTTCAGGTTTGGCCTCTGCTGAAGAGAGAACCGTTCATTTGTTTTCAGAAGGACAATATCCCAACTGTGGCATATGTCAATCATCAGGGTGGGACTTACAATTCCCTAGCTATGAAAGAAGTATATTGGATACTTTCTTTGGCAGAATCCAGCTCTTGTCTAATTTCTGTGGTACATATCCCAGGTGTAGACAATTGGGAAGCTGATTATCTCAGCCGTCAGACTTTACATCCGGGGGAGTGGTTGCTCCATCCAGATGTGTTTTTTCAGATTGTTCAGATGTGGGGTCTTCCAGAAATAGATCTGATGGCTTCACATCTAAATAAGAAACTTCCCAGGTACCTGTCCAGGTCCAGGGATCTTCAGGCAGAGTCGGTGGATGCGTTAGCAGTTCCTTGGTTTTACCAACCTGCTTATATCTTCCCGCCTCTAGTTCTTCTTCCAAGAGTGATCTCCAAGATCATCATGGAACGATCGTTTGTGTTTCTGGTAGCACCAGCATGGCCTCACAGGTTCTGGTATGCAGATCTTGTCTGGATGTCTAGTTGTCAAACTTGGCCACTTCCTTTAAGACCAGACCTTCTGTCTCAAGGGCCGTTTTTCCATCAGGATCTCAAATAATTAAATTTGAAGGTATGGAAATTGAATGCTTAGTCATAGAGGTTTCTCTGACTCAATGATTGATACTATGTTGCAGGATCGTAAATATGTCTCTAGGAAGATTTATTATCAAGTCTGGAAGACTCATAAATTCTCCTGGCATTCTTTTAGAATTCCTAGAATTTTACAGTTTCTTCAGGATGGTTTGGATAAAGGTTTGTCTGCAAGTTCCTTGAAGGGACAAATCTCTGCTCTTTCTGTTTTGTTTCAAAGAAAGATTGCTAAGCTTCCAGATATTCACTGTTTTGTACAGGCTTTGGTCCATATCAAGCCTGTTATTAAATCAATTTCTCCTCTTTGGAGTCTTAATTAGGTTTTGAAGGCTTTACAGGCTCCTCCTTTTGATCCTATGCATTCCTTGGATATTAAACTACTTTCTTGGAAAGTGTTGTTCCTTTTGGCTATCTCTTCTGCTAGAAGAATTTCCGAATTATCTGCTCTTTCTTGTGAGTCTCCTTTTCTGATTTTCCATCAGGATAAGGCAGTTTTGCGGACTTCATTTAAATTTCTACCTAAGGTTGTGAATTCTAACAACATTAATAGGGAAATCGCTGTCCCCTCTTTGTGTCCTAATCCTAAGAATCCTTTGGAGAGATCCTTACATTCTCTGGATGTTGTAAGAGCTCTGAAATATTATGTGGAAGCTACTAAAGATTTCAGGAAGACTTCTAGTCTATTTGTTGTCTTTTCTGTTTCTAGGAAAGGTCAGAAAGCTTCTGCCATTTCCTTGGCATCTTGGTTAAAGCTTTTGATTCATCAGGCTTATTTAGAGTCGGGTCAGACCCCGCCACAGAGAATCACAGCTCATTCTACTAGTTCAGTCTCCACTTCATGGGCTTTTAAGAATGAAGCTTCAGTTGATCCATTTTGCAAAGCAGCAACTTGGTCTTCTTTGCATACATTTACTAAATCCTACCGTTTTGATGTATTTGCCTCTTCGGAAGCAGTTTTTGGTAGAAAAGTTCTACAGGCAGCTGTTTCAGTTTGATGCCTCTGCTTATGTTTTAAGTTTTTTCTTTGCATTTATGAGAAAAACTTTTGGGTGTGGATTTAATTTTTTCAGCGGTAAATGGCTGTTTTTATTTTTATCCCTTCCTCTCTAGTGACTCTTCTGTGGAGTTCCACATCTTGGGTATTGCTATGCTATCCCATACATCACTAGCTCATGGACTCTTGTCAATTACATGAAAGAAAACATAATTTATGTAAGAACTTACCTGATAAATTCATTTCTTTCATATTGGCAAAAGT
Organism: Bombina bombina; assembly: GCF_027579735.1. Taxonomy (NCBI): domain Eukaryota; kingdom Metazoa; phylum Chordata; class Amphibia; order Anura; family Bombinatoridae; genus Bombina; species Bombina bombina. The sequence goes on along the minus strand of NC_069501.1, from coordinate 1,004,581,231 downwards.
CCATGAGACCCACCCTTTTTATGGTGGTTATGATTTTTTGTATAAAGCACAATTATTTCCAGTTACTTTTTTTATGCTTTTTACTACTTTTTCTATCACCCCACTACTTAGCTATTCATTAAACTGAATTGTGGTTGTGGAGAGGGTTGTATTTATAGGAATTTTGAGGTTTGGGAAACTTTGCCCCTCCTGGTAGGATTGTATATACCATATGTCACTAGCTCATGGACTCTTGCCAATATGAAAGAAATTAATTTATCAGGTAAGTTCTTACACAAATTATGTTTTTATAATATAGTAAATTGGAAACGTTTTTTTTTTTAAATTTTTTATTGGGATATCATAAACAAGATACAAACATTGCAGTGACTTATTACATAGTTTCAATGCATTAAAATGAGAACAAAAAAAGATATAAGAACAATGAAAGCATTAGTTCAGCGTCTGTAAACTTAGTTTGAAAAAGGACCAGAACCTCAGATATCAGCCATTGATGGTAATTTGAGATTGTACCAGGCTACCCAATGTACAGCCGTTCGTCATCCCACCATCTAACTCTCGACTTCGAAAGCCAGCAGGGTAGAGTACAGAATCTGTCTTTAAGGACACGGGTAGCATAGCGCTGGAATCATAGCCTAGAATTGGAGTGTTGTATAGGTCTAGTCTAAGCATTAAATATGCACGCCTAGGGCGCCTAGTGTACCAGTAGAAGGTCGGTCTCCATGTGGTAGTACTTTCCAACTAAACCGTAGAGTTCGGGGAACCTATCTAGGTTGCCATATCTGTTCATCTTACATACTGGGGGGTGATAAGGGGGGGTTACTTGCATAAATGGTATGGAAGGGAATGGGGAAGGGAAAAAAAAAAAAAGAAACCGAAGGAGAATAAGAATAATAGGGGAAGTAGAGAAGAGCAAAGGATTTGTCCAGCAAGTCCTACTGGCACTCGTGCCAATCTTGCCAAGTCAGCCAGTACGAGTCGAGTGTATTGGTCTCTCCAGCCACATATCTTTCCATTGATGCGAAGTGACCTATCACGTCGCATACATCAGCCAGAGATGGGGGTTCTATTTGTTTCCAAGATCTAGCGATACACAACTTTGTGGCTGCTACTATATAGATTACCATTTTCTTGACTGGGGTGGCAATAGATTTTGGGAAGACATGGAGTAGTGCAATTTGAGGAGTAAGATGCAAGTCAATGTTTAGTGTTTGGATGAGAAGTTCAACATCCCTCCAAAGCGGTATGATCTTATCTCAGGACCACCAGATGTGAGGATCGGAACCCACCTGATGGCAGCTTCTCCAGCAATATGGACTGCTTGTTTTATAGATCAAGGAGAGTCTCACTGGTGTCCTATGCCACTTCAGGAGTACTTTAACATACGTTTCCAACACGGTCACACAATGGAGGGTCTTTTTTGTAAGCAAGATTGCCTTAGAAAATTCCTCCATCAAAATCTCTACCTCCAAATCCCTGCACCACGCTTTCATTTGCCATGGGGGCCCAGAGGATTGGTCTTTGACAAGGGCCGCGTAGTGAAAAGATAAAGGTCTGATCATGGTCATACCATTTATCCACCTCTCCTCCCATTTGGTGTTTTCTCTTAAATCAGATTTAGGAAAGCCTCTAGATCCAATCAGACTCATGTCTCTCATACTCTCATATCTGTACCATCTGGAACCGGTTTCTGTAGGTATACAGTCTCTTGGAGCTTTAGAGAGTACTCCAGAGGAGTCGAGATCTGATATTGATTTTTTCTCATCACTCATCCAAAAGTCTAAGTGGATATTTGGAAAATTCCAGAGTAAGCCAGCGATACTGTGGGTGGGGGATGGGTGTGGGGAAATTGTTATGCAATGACGTAAGTCATGCCACAATTAATAAGTTTGGTGGACCACAGGGTTGGCGATCTCTTTGCATAAGTTCATATGCTTGGGAACCCATATCGCGTCTCTTAGAGTAAGTCTTAGAGGTAGAGCCTGTTCCTCAATCCTATACCAGCCTGGCCTCTCATCAAGAATACCCCATGCTGAAATGTGTGACAGTCTTGCCGCTTCATAGTAGAGGTAGACGTTGGGGAACGCAATACCTCCACTAGAAAAGGGTCTTTGTAGGATTTTGTACTCCACTCTGGGTATTTTGTTCTTCCAAACATAGTGTAAGAACAATCTATGAATTTGTTGTAGATATCCATGAGGGATGTTGATTGGGAGACATCTAAACAGATACAAAGCTTTCGGCAGGAGCGACATCTTAACTGTTGCTACCCTACCAAGCCACGAGACCTCCTGGAAGTCCCACTTCAATGTCAAGGTCTTCAGTTCTCCAATAAGTTTAACAAAATTCATATTTACAACCGAGTCAAGATCAGCACTCAGGATAATACCTAGGTGTGTCATGTGAGAATCAGACCATTGAAAACTAAAAGTTCTCTGCAAAGTTTGCAATCTCTCGGGTGGGACGTTAAGGGCATATGCCTCTGTTTTCGACTTGTTGGATTTGTAGTAGCTGAGCTTCATGAATGAATCAATCAAATCGAAGACAGCTGGAATTGAGGTCTCCAGATTAGTCAAAATCAGTGTGACATCGTCCGCAAAAAGCAAGATCTTCTCTTCATGAAGGGGGTACTTGATCCCTGCTATCTGTGTGGAGTTTCTGACCGCCTGTGCGAACGGTTCCATGACCAAGGAGAAAAGAAGGAGAGACAGGGGACACCCCTGTTTCGTACCATTTGAGATACTCAGTTCATCGGAGCAGAACCCAGGACCCCTCACCCTGGCATGTGGTGCCAAGTAGAGCGCCTGAATAGCTTTGAGAGTCTGTTGGGGGAAGCCAAAAATCTTGAGCACTTCCCAAAGAAACTCCCACCTGACCCTGTTGAAGGCTTTCTCAGCGTCTAGCGACAGGGCCACCATCTGGGTACCGTTCCTACTAGCATCAGTCAAAATTGAGAGTAATCTTCTCGTGTTGTCGGGACCTTGACGCCCTTTAGTGAACCCTACCTGGTCCATGTGTATTAGAGAAGGTAGGAGGGAGACAATCCTCTCTGCAAGAAGTATAGAATAAAGCTTAGTGTCCACATTAATCAGCGAAATCGGACGGTAGCTACTACACAATGTGGGGTCCTTAGTTGGTTTGAGGATAGTAATTATAGAAGCCTCCAGGGATTCACGTAATAGTTTACCCTCTGTTTTTATTTCATTGAAGAGAGAATGAAGAGCCGGCATAAGTTGGTTTGAGAATTTTTTATAGAAGCACCCCGGGAAACTGTCTGGTCCCGGCGCTTTATTATTTTTAAGATTTTTAAGAGATAACATGATCTCTCTGGCCTGAAATGGCTGCGTCAGGGTAGATCTATTTTCCTCTGTAAGCGTAGGTAAGCGTAATTTTTGGAGATATTGAGATATCTCTTCAACAGAGGACTCCTCTACTGTTCCATCAGCTTTAATGTTGTATACATTCTCATAGAACTCTGCAAACGCAGATCCAATAGCTGCCGGAGTGTATGCTTTCTGACCTTTGTGTAGAATAATCGGAATTCTAGCTGCTGCCGTACGGCACTTGAGCTTGTTTGCTAATAAAGAGTCAGCTTTGTTACTCTTGTGGTAATATACTTGTAGCTAGTAGCTAGTGCTTTCTGAATCCTACCGAGTTCTAATTTCTTTATCGAACCTCTCAAACGCGCCACTTCAGCAGTACTCTGCTGGGAAGGGTTTGCTCTGTTTCGACTCTCCGCTGCTCTCAATTCGTAAACTAATTTTCCTAAGGGGGCCTTAGAGAGTCTTCGTATCTGAGCAAGCTTGGAGATGCAGATGCCTCTTAGGAAAGCTTTTAAAGATGCCCATCTCACTTGGTGGGAGGGCTGGCCTTCCTTATTTGTTGCAAGAAAATGTTGTATCTCCTCCTGGAAAGTGCTGAATGAACAATGTATCTTTCAGGAAAAATTTAGGAAATTTCCAAGACGGCAATGCCGTACAAGTTTCTCCACTCTTAATATTAAAGGAAACCGCATCGTGGTCCGACCAGACACAGTAGTGTACAGGGAGTGCAGAATTATTAGGCAAATGAGTATTTTGACCACATCATCATCTTTATGCATGTTGTCTTACTCCAAGCTGTATAGGCTCGAATGCCTACTACCAATTAAGCATATTAGGTGATGTGCATCTCTGTAATGAGAAGGGGTGTGGTCTAATGACATCAACACCCTATATCAGGTGTGCATAATTATTAGGCAACTTCCTTTCCTTTGGCAAAATGGGTCAAAAGAAGGACTTGACAGGCTCAGAAAAGTCAAAAATAGTGAGATATCTTGCAGAGGGATGCAGCACTCTTAAAATTGCAAAGTTTCTGAAGCGTGATCATCGAACAATCAAGCGTTTCATTCAAAATAGTCAACAGGGTCGCAAGAAGCGTGTGGAAAAACCAAGGCGCAAAATAACTGCCCATGAACTGAGAAAAGTCAAGCGTGCAGCTGCCAAGATGCCACTTGCCACCAGTTTGGCCATATTTCAACATCACTGGAGTGCCCAAAAGCACAAGGTGTGCAATACTCAGAGACATGGCCAAGGTAAGAAAGGCACAAGCTGAAACGTCAAGACTGGGCCAAGAAATATCTCAAGACTGATTTTTCTAAGGTTTTATAGACTGATGAAATGAGAGTGAGTCTTGATGGGCCAGATGGATGGGCCCGTGGCTGGATTGGTAAAGGGCAGAGAGCTCCAGTCCGACTCAGACGCCAGCAAGGTGGAGGTGGAGTACTGGTTTGGGCTGGTATCATCAAAGATGAGCTTGTGGGGCCTTTTCGGGTTGAGGATGGAGTCAAGCTCAACTCCCAGTCCTACTGCCAGTTTCTGGAAGACACCTTCTTCAAGCAGTGGTACAGGAAGAAGTCTGCATCCTTCAAGAAAAACATGATTTTCATGCAGGACAATGCTCCATCACACGCGTCCAAGTACTCCACAGCGTGGCTGGCAAGAAAGGGTATAAAAGAAGAAAATCTAATGACATGGCCTCCTTGTTCACCTGATCTGAACCCCATTGAGAACCTGTGGTCCATCATCAAATGTGAGATTTACAAGGAGGGAAAACAGTACACCTCTCTGAACAGTGTCTGGGAGGCTGTGGTTGCTGCTGCACGCAATGTTGATGGTGAACAGATCAAAACACTGACAGAATCCATGGATGGCAGGCTTTTGAGTGTCCTTGCAAAGAAAGGTGGCTATATTGGTCACTGATTTGTTTTTGTTTTGTTTTTGAATGTCAGAAATGTATATTTGTGAATGTTGAGATGTTATATTGGTTTCACTGGTAAAAATAAATAATTGAAATGGGTATATATTTGTTTTTTGTTAAGTTGCCTAATAATTATGCACAGTAATAGTCACCTGCACACACAGATATCCCCCTAAAATAGCTATAACTAAAAAAAAACTAAAAACTACTTCCAAAACTATTCAGCTTTGATATTAATGAGTTTTTTGGGTTCATTGAGAACATGGTTGTTGTTCAATAATAAAATAAATCCTCAAAAATACAACTTGCCTATTAATTCTGCACTCCCTGTATTCTAGATTCTTCGACTATATTCATTGTCCATGAGTTAACAAAAAAATAGTCCAGACGAGAATATGATCTGTGGGAAGCCGAGAAATAAGTATAGTCTCTTGAGTCTGGGTGGAAATCCCTCCAAACGTCATACAGAGAGTTTTGGAATATAACATTTCGAAATTTAGGGGCCATCAACAGATAGTAAGAGTCTAAGGTTTTGTCCGCTGCAATTTTCTTATCTATGTATGGATCCCAGATAAGATTTAAATCTCCCCCCAATGCTAGGGTCCCCTGTTTCAGTCTATCAACTGAATTGAGGAGTTTTTTTAGAAATGGAACCTGTTTCTGATTAGGGGCAAATAGGTTGACTAGCGTGAACAGTTGGTTGTTCAATTTGCAGATCAGAATTAGAAACCTTCCCTCCTCGTCACCTATCTAAATTGGAAACTTTTTTTAAAAAAAGTGTATGCTCTGTCACAAAAGAAAAGTTTTAGGTTTCATATTCCTTTATAATCAGATCCATGTCAAACATAGATCAGAACTTGAAGGCAAATTAACACCAATCTTAATTCTGGTTCTGAACAGAATTTACAAATACAATTGTATAAAACTTAATCCACAGAACATACGTCGGTATTTACTTTACATAAACACAAGCTGTTCATAGAACATTTCCATGTGTAAATTGTACACTACAAACAAATATGGACACGTGCCTAATCAATACACACAGGACTTGATCCTTTTCAAATTTATGCACACATACAGATCCATATGCCACCTATAACCCACCTATACATGCACCCACACCTACACACATACACTGAGACACATGCACACAAATAAACACACATACAGAGGCCTAGTTATCAAGCCGTCAACCTCAAATACGCTGGAATTCCGCAGCGTATTTGTGGCGAGGCTGATTCGCCTTAGTTATCAAAGGCTAGAGACCGGCAAAAGTAGAATTTAGTGACGTAAGCTTCGATCCGCCGGACTCAGTCTGACACAGATCGATTCTTACGTCACTCCAGATGTTCCGCACACAAGTGCGGCACAATCTGACTACTTTTGCTAGTTATCAAAAAACTAGTAGGTACGCTCGGCACTTTTCCGGCCCAGCGTACCTGGTTTTCAAACCGCCGCCCTGGAGGCAGCGGATCCCATAGGAATCAATGGGAGTCTGACCATAGCGAAAGTTCATGTTCGCTGCTGCCCGACATCCCATTGATTCCTATGGGAGCTGTCTGCACCTAACACCCTAACATGTACCCCGAGTCTAAACACCCCTAATCTGTCCCCCCCTACACCTCCGCAACTAAATAAAGTTATTACCCCCTAAACCGCCGCTCCCGGAGCCCACCGCCACTATAATAAACTGATTAACCCCTAAACCGCCGCTCCCGAACCCACCACCACTATAATAAATATGTTAACCCCCTATACCGGCGCCCCCGGAGCCCCCCGCAACTAAATAAAGTTAGTAACCCCTAAACTGCCGCTCCTAGACCCCGCTGCAACTCTTATAAATGTATTAACCCCTAAACCGCCGCTCCCGGATACCGCCTCCACCTACATTATACCTACTAACCCCTATCCTGCCCCCCATACACCGTCGCCACCTATAATAAATTTATTAACCCCTATCCTGCCCCCCCTACACTGCCGCCACTGTAATAAATGTATTAACCCCTAAACCTAAGTCTAACACTAAACCTAACACCCCCCTAACTTAAATATTAATTAAATAAATCTAAATAATATTTCTATTATTAACTAAATTAATCCTATTTAAAACTAAATACTTACCTATAAAATAAACCCTAATATAGCTACAATATAAATAATAATTATATTGTAGCAATCTTAGGATTTATTTTTATTTTACAGGCATCTTTCAATTTATTTTAACTAGGTACAATAGCTATTAAATAGTTATTAACTATTTAATAGCTTACCTAGCTAAAATAAAGAGAAATTTACCTGTAAAATAAATCCTAACCTAAGTTACAATTACACCTAACACTACACTATACTTTAATAAATTATTCCTATTTAAACTAAATACTTACCTGTAAAATAAACCCTAAGATAGCTACAATATAATTAATAATTACATTGTAGCTATTTTAGGATTTATGTTTATTTTACAGGTAACTTTGTATTTATTTTAGCTAGTTAGAATAGTTATTAAATAGTTATTAACTATTTAATAACTACCTAGCTAAAAGAAATACAAAATTACCTGTAAAATTAATCCTAACCTAAGTTACAATTAAACCTAACACTACACTATCATTAAATTAATTAAATAAATTAGCTACAAATAACTACAATTAAATACAATTACATAAACTAACTAAAGTACAAAAAATAAAAAAGCTAAGTTACAAAAAATAAAAAAAATAAGTTACAAACATTTCAAAAATATTACAACAATTTTAGCTACTTACACCTAATCTAAGCCCCCTAATAAAATAACAAAGCCCCCCAAAATAAAAAAATGCCCTACCCTATACTAAATTAAAAAAGTTCAAAGCTCTTTTACCTTACCAGCCCTTAAAAGGGCCTTTTGCGGGGCATGCCCCAAAGAAAACAGCTCTTTTGCCTGTAAAAGAAAAATACAACCCCCCCAACGTTTAAACCCACCACCCACATACCCCTAATCTAACCCAAACCCCCCTTAAATAAACCTAACACTACCCCCCTGAAGATCATCCTACCTTGAGTCGTCTTCACTCAGCCGAGCCACCGATGGAACCGAAGAGGAGATCCGGAGCGGCAGAAGTTATCCTCCAAGGGGCGCTGAAGAAGTCTTCCATCCGATGAAGTGATCCTCCAAGGGGCGCTGAAGAAGTCTTCCATCCCGGCGATGTCATCTTCCAAGCAGCGTTTTTATTTTACAGGTAAATTTCTCTTTATTTTAGCTAGGTAAGCTATTAAATAGTTAATAACTATTTAATAGCTATTGTACCTAGTTAAAATAAATTGAAAGATGCCTGTAAAATAAAAATAAATCCTAAGATAGCTACAATATAATTATTATTTATATTGTAGCTATATTAGGGTTTATTTTATAGGTAAGTATTTAGTTTTAAATAGGATTAATTTAGTTAATAATAGAAATATTATTTAGATTTATTTAATTAATATTAAAGTTGGGGGGTGTTAGGGTTAGACTTAGGTTTAGGGGTTAATAATTTTATTACAGTGGCGGCGGTGTAGGGGGGCAGGATAGGGGTTAATAAATTTATTATAGGTGGCGACGGTGTAAGGGGGGCAGATTAGGGGTTAATAAGTTTAATATAGGTTGCGGCGGGGTCCGGGAGTGGCGGTTTAGGGGTTAAACTATTTATTTAGTTGCGGCGAGGTCCGGGATCAGCAGGATAGGGGTTAATAACTTTATTATAGGTGGCGACGGTATAGGGGGGGCAGGATAGGGGTTACTAGGTATAATGTAGGTGGTGGCGATGTCTGGGAGCGGCGGTTTAGGGGTTAATACATTTATAAGAGTTGCGGCGGGGTCTAGGAGCGGCGGTTTAGGGGTTAATAACTTTATTGAGTTGCGGGGGACTCCGGGGGCGCCGGTATAGGGGGGGGGCAGGATAGGGGTTACTAGGTATAATGTAGGTGGCAGCGGTGTCCGGGAGTGGCGGTTTAGGGGTTAATACATTTATAAGAGTTGCGGCGGGGTCTAGGGGCGGCGGTTTAGGGGTTAATAACTTTATTGAGTTGCGGGGGGCTCCGGGGGCTCCGGTATAGGGGGTAGAACAGTGTAGTTTAGTGTGGGTGCTTAGTGACAAGCTAGCAATAAAGCTGTCAAAAAGCCGAAGAGCAGCGAGATCGGATGAGTGATAACTATCACAGTCCGCTGCTCATCGCCCCGTACTTGGTGCACGGCTTTTTGACAGATTTATTGATAACTTAGGCGAAATTTTGCAGGTCCGCGGCGGCGATGGTAGGCGAGCTTAGGCGGGCGTATTGGGCCGGCGAAGGCAGGAAAGTTGACACGTTGATAACTAGGCCTCACAGTATACACACATTTACACTTAGACACATGTACACACATAAACACATACACACACATATATATACACCTACACAGACACATAAACACAGAAAGACACATATTTACACTGAGACACATGTACACAAATAAACACATACACACATATACACATAAATACACACATACACTTAGACACATGCACACACATAAACACACATTTACACTGAGACACATGTACACACAAACACATACACACTCACATATACACATAAATGCACAAATACACTGAGACACATGTATATACATAAACACATACACACACAGATACACATACACACATACACTGAAACACATGCACACATATAAACACACATTTACACTGAGACACATGTACACACATAAACACATACACACACACACACATATACACATAAATATACACATGTACACTGAGAAACAAATGCACGTACACATACACAAACATTCTGGTATACATATCTCATACATACACATCTATATACATACCTGATTCAATCATATGTACCTAAACATATGTTCAATTCCCATATGCAAAGTCATATTAAAGGGACATGAAACCCAATCTTTTTCTTTCATGATTTAGGTAGAACATACAATTTTAAACAACTTTCTAGTTTACTTTTATTATCAAATTTACGTCATTCTCTTGTTATCATTTATTAAAGGAGCAGCAGTGCACTACTGGTTTCTAACTGAACACATGGGTGAGCCAATGACAATCATTATATATATGCAGCCACCAATCAGCAGCTAGAACCTAGGTTATTTGCTGCTCCTGAGCTTACCTAGAGAAACCTTTCAGCAAAGGATATCAAGAGAAGGAAGCAAATTAAATAATAGAAGTAAATTGGAAAGTTGTTCATTATTGTATGCTCTGTCTGAATGAAATATTTGTTTGGGGTTTAATGTCCCTTTAATATCTTCTTCACACAAAACATCAGAATACGTCTTCTTTAGCCAAACACATACTGATAGCCATGAAATTCTCACACAAAACCCCCAAATACTTGCTTTGATCACACAAACAGCAAAAAGGCCCATATCTTCGTCACAGACGCACACATACTAACTGTTCAGCACAGACACTAAAAAAACAAGTGCACACCCAATAGCAGACTATTCCAACGAAGACCTCTGTAGAGATGTGCATTTGTTTTGTTACAAATACACATGTGTTTGAACCTTTACAGTTTTAACGAAAACAAATGTAAATGTTTAACTAAAATTCAGTATTTGTTTATTTTTAAACTAAGCAATTACCGAATGGTGCAGCAAACAAATATTTGGGGAAACAAATTTCCCCAAATATTCATTATTTGGGCATGTGTATTAGAAACCGGCAGTGCTCTGCAGCTCCAGAGAGGCACATTAACTATGCTTTTAACCCATTTGCATGGGTTAAACACATAGGGCTCTATTTAACAAGCTCCGTATGGAGCTTGATGGCCCCTGTTTCTGGCGAGTCTTCAGACTCGCCAGAAACAGCAGTTATGAAGCAGCGGTCAGAAAGACCGCTGCTCCATAACCTGTCCGCCTGCTCTGAGCAGGTGAACACACATCGCCACAATACAACCCGATCGAGTACGATCGGGTTGATTGACACCCCCCTGCTGGCGGCCGATTGTCCGCGAGTCTGCAGGGGGCAGCGTTGCACCAGCAACTTTTGTGAGCTGCTGGTGCAATGCTGAATACGGCGAGCGTATTGCTCGCCGTATTCAGCGAGGTCTGGCGCCCTGATCCGCAGTGTCGGATCAGGTCCGCCAGACCTTGATAAATATGCCCCATAGCATTGCAGTGTTACTTGTTACTTACTCACATGTAAGTCTTTTTTATGAATGAACCACTCCTTCTGTAAATAAGTCTACTAAATATGTTCTCACTATACACAGTATAAATTTATAAGTAAATAGATATCTTGTTCTTATGAGGGCTCTTCTGTCCCTATTATAAATATAAAGTTCTAAACCTTATATTTCTGTAGAAATAGGGGAATAAATATCATGTGTATTAGACTGATCAACCTATAAATGCTATTATCTAGTCTTCTCATATTACTGACTTATATTGATCTAATACACAGGAAATAAGCCAAGCTAGTATTTTCTTATTAAAACCTTGCTATCCTTCCTTATATTTCTAAGCAGTATGACATGTAATAGTGTTACAATGTTGTAATTATGGTGCAAATACTACATTATCAGTTTATATGGGCTTGTAATCTTATACTAGGTTGTAACGTATTTGTTTCTTTTACAAGAATTGTAACGAATGCTGATAACAACCAAACAAACGGGTTTGTGGGTTATTGTCCGGTGTTTGATTTTGTTGTTATCTTAAGATACAGAGATAATAATATAATGCAGCACTTGTTCACAGTAACAAGATGGTGAACAATATTGGTGATTACTCTGTGATGATATTTAAAACGAGCGACACACACTTGAACTTCCACATCACATCACCAGGGTCTATTACTTTTTTTCATACAAAGTCACAAAACCTTCTTCAAATAAAATTGAATAAACAGATCTAATTTTAGTGGATATTTTATTGAAACACACAAATACCTTTCTACTTCATATAGACGCAACCACATCAGTGTCTACGTCACCATCTCATCTGCTTGAAAAAAGTAAACCAATCCCTGTTTACTCTACACAAACAGACCCAGAGCTATGTCTAATTCATGTATGTATAAATAGAATTGACTTTACACAGTCATAGAGGTTTATGTCTAATTCAGTGTTATACACAAATGTGTTTAAAACATACATAGTTTATATGGACACTAAACTCAAACTTTTTCTTTCATGATTCAGATAGAGAATATAATTTTAATCAACAATCCAATTTACCTCTATTATCTCATTTGCTTCATTCTTTAGATATCCTTTGTTGAAGAAATAACAACGCACACCGGTGAGCCAATCACACGAGGCATCTATGTGCAGCCCCCAATCAGCAGCTACTGAGCCTATCTAGATATGCTTTTCAGCAAAGGATATCAAGAGAATGAAGCAAATTAGATAATAGAAGTAAATTAGAAAGTTGTTCAAAATTGCACTCTTTCTAAATCATGAAAGAAAAAAAATGTGTGTTTCATGTCCCTTTAAAGTTTGATACATAAATAATGCTTTATTCCCCAAATTATATATTGCTGTCTGATTCATATGTAATAAAAACAAACAGGTTATTCATGTTTGTTATAAATATAGCATAAGCCTAATTAAAGGGCCATTACAGTGGGAAAATGTAATTTTTTTATTTGTTACTGCATACAGTTTTAATACTAGCCACCCGGCAAAGCTATGTTTTTAACCCCAGCAAACTGCCAGTCACACAATCAGCAGTGGTATTTGCACAGCTGGGATGTGTGACTACTTTCATTGGGTCAGTGGCCATGTCAGAACCAGCAGTGCTCTGCAGCTCCAGAGAGGCACTTTAACTATGCATTTAACCCATTTGCAATATTTTAGAAAGCTTAACAAAGGGACAGTAAAGCTAAAATTGAATTGAAACAATTTTCCAATGTACTTCTATTAGGAAATTTGCTTTGTTCTCTTGATATCCTTTGTTAAGAGTAATGCTAGGTAGGCTGATAGGAGCTCAGGAGCGTGCTCGTGTCTTTAGCAGTCTATGGCAGCAGTGTTTGTATCTATGCATAAAATTGATATAAATAATGTTTCAAACACTGCTGTCAAATGTCTAGAGACATGGGCACGCGCCTTAGCCTACCTAGCATTACTCTTTATTAAAGGATACCAAGACAACTAAGCAACATTGATAACAGAAGTAAAATGGAAACTTCCATAAAATGTCATGCTCTAGCCAGTGAATTAACGTTTAATTTTGAGATTACTGTCCCTTTAAGGTTCACATATAAATGTATGGCTATTAAGCACATGCATAATAATATATTTACTAATAATTAGTGATGTCGCGAATTGTTCGCCGGCGAATAGTTCCCGGTGAACATAGCTTGTTCGCGTTCGCCGCGGCGGGCGAACATATGCGATGTTCGATCCGCCCCCTATTCGTCATCATTGAGTAAACTTTGACCCTGTATCTCACAGTCTGCAGACACATTCCAGCCAATCAGCAGCAGACACTCCCTCCCAGACCCTTTCAGCTCCTGGACAGCAGCCATTTTAGATTCTTTCGGAAGCTGCATTGTTAGTGAGAGGAGGGACAGTGTAGCTGCTGCTGATTTAATAGGGAAATTGATAGCTAGGCTAGTGTATTCAGTGACTCATCTGATCTCTGCTTTAAGAACTGCACCCCAAAAAGCCCTTTTTAGGGCTAGAACATCATTTTTTTCCCCCTGTGTAATCTAATTGCAGTTGCTTGCCTGCCAAGCCACTTGCCCAGTGCCACCACTCATATCTGGTGTAACAGTAGTGTAAATAATTAAAAAAAAAAAAACTTTTTTGACTGTGAAACATCAGTCTGCTAGTGTAATCTAATTGCAGTTGCCTGCCTGCCAGCGTGTGTGCCAGGCCCACTTGCCCAGTGCCACCACTCATATCTGGTGTAACAGTAGTGTAAATAATTTAAAAAAAAAAACTTTTTTGACTGTGAAACATCAGTCTGCTAGTGTAATCTAATTGCAGTTGCCTGCCTGCTAGCGTGTCTGCCAGGCCCACTTGCCCAGTGCCACCACTCATATCTGGTGCAACAGTAGTGTAAATAATTTAAAAAAAAAAACTTTTTTGACTGTGAAACATCAGTCTGCTAGTGTAATCGAATTGCAGTTGCCTGCCTGCTAGCGTGTGTGCCAGGCCCTCTTGCCCAGTGCCACCACTCATATCTGGTGTAACAGTAGTGTAAATAATTTTAAAAAAACAAACTTTTTTTGACTGTGAAACATCAGTCTGTTAGTGTAATATAATTGCAGTTGCCTGCCAGCGTGTGTGCCAGGCCCACTTGCCCAGTGCCACCACTCATATCTGGTGTAACAGTAGTGTAAATAATTAAAAAAAAAAACTTTTTTGACTGTGAAACATCAGTCTGCTAGTGTAATCTAATTGCAGTTGCCTGCCTGCTAGCGTGTCTGCCAGGCCCACTTGCCCAGTGCCACCACTCATATCTGGTGCAACAGTAGTGTAAATAATTTAAAAAAAAAACTTTTTTGACTGTGAAACATCAGTCTGCTAGTGTAATCGAATTGCAGTTGCCTGCCTGCCTGCTAGCGTGTGTGCCAGGCCCTCTTGCCCAGTGCCACCACTCATATCTGGTGTAACAGTAGTGTAAATAATTTAAAAAAAAAAAACTTTTTTTGACTGTGAAACATCAGTCTGCTAGTGTAATATAATTGCAGTTGCCTGCCAGCGTGTGTGCCAGGCCCACTTGCCCAGTGCCACCACTCATATCTGGTGTAACAGTAGTGTAAATAATTAAAAAAAAAAAACTTTTTTGACTGTGAAACATCAGTCTGCTAGTGTAATCTAATTGCAGTTGCCTGCCTGCTAGCGTGTGTGCCAGGCCCACTTGCCCAGTGCCACCACTCATATCTGGTGTAACAGTAGTGTAAATAATTAAAAAAAAAAAACTTTTTTGACTGTGAAACATCAGTCTGCTAGTGTAATCTAATTGCAGTTGCCTGCCTGCCAGCATGTGTGCCAGGCCCACTTGCCCAGTGCCACCACGCATATCTGGTGTAACAGTAGTGTAAATAATTAAAAAAAAAAAAAACTTTTTTGACTGTGAAACATCAGTCTGCTAGTGTAATCTAATTGCAGTTGCCTGCCTGCCAGCGTGTGTGCCAGGCCCACTTGCCCAGTGCCACCACTCATATCTGGTGTAACAGTAGTGTAAATAATTAAAAAAAAAAAAAACTTTTTTGACTGTGAAACATCAGTCTGCTAGTGTAATCTAATTGCAGTTGCCTGCCTGCTAGCGTGTGTGCCAGGCCCACTTGGCTAGTGCCACCACTCATATCTGGTGTAACAGTAGTGTAAATAATTAAAAAAAAAAAAAACTTTTTTGACTGTGAAACATCAGTCTGCTAGTGTAATCTAATTGCAGTTGCCTGCCTGCCAGCATGTGTGCCAGGCCCACTTGCCCAGTGCCACCACTCATATCTCGTGTAACAGTAGTGTAAATAATTTAAAAAAATAATAATTTTTGACTGTGACTTTTTTTCCATCTCCCGGTTCGTAAAATCCATGCCATATACACATCCCCTGGCGCCGCAACTGCCTCTGGGAACCTTACTATGGGTTCCAGACCGCACGTCTTGTAATTCTCTGTCTGGGAAATTATCTATCTATCAAATCTATCTATTTATCTATCAAATCTATCTATCTATCTATCGTATCTATCAAATGTATATTGCATCTATTGATCTATCTATCTAATCTATGTATCTATCTATCAAATCTATCTATCTCGTGGCCGGACTGTTTTGTCGCAGCCACTTGTGTTTCGGCCAAATGTCCGTCGGACAAATGTGCATCGGCCAAATGTCCGTTGGCTAAAAGTCCGGCCCTGATTGCATGCGCAGTGCCCCAAATTTGAAGTAGGAGGACCGACCAAGCATCTTTTTCCATCTCCCGGTTCCTAAAATCCATGCCATATACACGTCCCCTGATAGGGGGAGTAACAGGTATTAAACTGATCAGAATAGTACTACTTAACACACCACTCATATCTGGTGGCACAGTAGATTGCACGCGCAGTGCCCCAAATTTGAAGTAGGAGGACCGACCAAGCATCTTTTTCCATCTCCCGGTTCCTAAAATCCATGCCATATACACGTCCCCTGATAGGGGGAGTAACAGGTATTAAACTGATCAGAATAGTACTACTTAACACACCACTCATATCTGGTGGCACAGTAGATTGCACGCGCAGTGCCCCAAATTTGAAGTAGGAGGACCGACCAAGCATCTTTTTCCATTTCCCGGTTCCTAAAATCCATGCCATATACACGTCCCCTGGCGCCGCAACTGCCTCTGGGAACCTTACCATGGGTCCCAGACCTCACGTCTTGTAATTCTCTGTCTGGGAAATTATCTATCTATCAAATCTATCTATTTATCTATCAAATCTATCTATCTATCTATCTATCTATCTATCTATCTATCTATCTATCTATCTATTGTATCTATCAAATGTATATTGCATCTATTGATCTATCTATCTAATCTATCTATCTATCTATCTATCTATCTATCAATCTATCAAATCTATCTATCTCGTGGCTGGACTGTTTTGTGACAGCCACTTGTGTTTCGGCCAAATGTCCGTCGGACAAATGACCGTCGGACAAATGACCGTCGGACAAATGTCCGTCGGCTAAAAGTCCAGCCACGATTGCACGCGCAGTGCCCCAAATTCGAAGTAGGAGGACCGACCAAGCATCTTTTTCCATCTCCCGGTTCCTAAAATCCATGCCATATACACGTCCCCTGATAGGGGGCGTAACAGGTATTAAACTGATCAGAATAGTACTACTTAAAGGGACAGTCAACACCAGAATTTTTGTTGTTTAAAAAGATAGATAATCCCTTTATTACCCATTCCCCAGTTTTTTTGCAAAACCAACACTGTTATATTAATACACTTTTTACTTCTGTGACTAACTTGTATCTAAGCATCTTCTGACTGCCCCTAATCACATGACTTTTAGTTATTTTGCATATAGTTGCATTTTAGCCAATTAGTGCAGTGTCTGCCACTAGCCACGGGCGTGATCACAATGCTATCTATATGGCCTACATGAGCTTGCTCTCCCCTGCTGTGAAAAGTAAATAAAATAGAGGCGGCCTTCAACGGCTTAGAAATTATCATATGTGCTTCCCTAGGTTTGCTTTCAACTAGAATACCAAGAGAACAAAGCAAAATTGTTGATAAAAGTAAATTGGAAAGTTGTTTAAAATTACATGCCCTATTTGAAAAATGAAAGTTTTTTTTGGACTTGACTGTCCGTTTAACACACCACTCATATCTGGTGGCACAGTAGATTGCACGCGCAGTGCCCCAAATTTGAAGTAGGAGGACCGGCCAAGCATCTTTTTCCATCTCCCGGTTCCTAAAATCCATGCCATATACACGTCCCCTGGCGCCGCAACTGCCTCTGGGAACCTTACCATGGGTCCCAGACCGCACGTCTTGTAATTCTCTGTCTGGGAAATGAACTATCTATCAAATCTATCTATTTATCTATCAAATCTATCTATCTATCAATCTATCGTATCTATCAAATGTATATTGCATCTATTGATCTATCTATCTAATCTATGTATCTATCAAATCTATCTATCTCGTGGTTGTGCAAATGGACTGTTTGCGGTTGTTTGCGGTGCGTTAAACAGGGAGCTTGGTCTGTCACTGTGAAGCGGGCGTAACCCTTACACTACCTGATCGATACAACATTATACCTGATGTTTTAAAGCACGTTATTCCAAACAATTTAGGAATGTTAGGTGAGTTATGCCCTTTATGGATTAAAACCAGACTCTGCATCAACTATGTAATTTTCCGTGGGAGTTTTGCCATGGATCCCCCTCCGGCATGCCACAGTCCAGGTGTTAGTCCCCTTGAAAAAACTTTTCCATCACTATTGTGGCCAGAAAGAGTCCCTGTGGGTTTTAAAATTCGCCTGCCTATTGAAGTCAATGGCGGTTCGCCCGGTTCACCCGTTCGCGAACAGTTGCAGAGGTTCGCGTTCGCCGTTCGCGAACGGAACATTTTCAGTTCACGACATCACTACTAATAATATCCAGTGACAAAGGGCCAGGTTTAGGTAAGGTTGCAGGGCACCCTCTACCTACTGATCTCCCGTCCAGAGGGCTATTTTGAGTGGTGGTCACTTTGTTTGGCCACCAACAAGAAGCCCCAAAATCACAAATTTTTAGTCCTGAGTTTTTCATGGGGCCAAACAATTTTGGCCCACATTGTTAGTTCTGATTTTCTTTGGGGGTCACAGAAACTAGCGCAGAGGTCTGCATGTGGGCCATGGGCCACCAGCTGGACAACAACCCTGCCCTAATTTGCATGTATTTTTGAACTACTGATGTTATATAACACTGGGCTAGATTGGCAGTTTTGGGGCTTTAAAGTGCCTTTACATTGCAGTCAATGGGAACTGTGTGTTCCCATAGACCGCAATGAAAATATATATGTATATACTTATATACATATATATTTATGTGTTAATATGTGTGTATATTGTGATTGGAACAGCCAATAGAATGTGAGCTCAATCCTATTGGCTGATTGGATCAGCCAATAGGATTGAAGCTCAATCCTATTGGCTGATTGCATCAGCCAATAGGATTTTTTCAACCTTAATAGAATTCTATCAGCCAATCGGAATCTAAGGGATGCCATCTTGGATGACGTCATTTAAAGGAACCTTCATTAGTCGGGTAGTCGTTGGCAGAAGCGGATGCTCCTCGCCGGATGTCTTATAGATGGACCCGCTTCACGCCGGATGGATGAAGATAGAAGATGCCGTCTGGATGAAGACTTCTGCCCGTCAGGGGGACCACTTCTCCCAGCTTAGATGAAGACTTCTTCGTTGAGGACTTCTTGCTGCTTCGCTGAGGACTTCTCCTGGCTTCATTGAGGATGGATGTCGGCTCTTCAAAACTGTAAGTGGATCTTCAGGGGTTAGTGTTAGGTTTTTTAAAGGGTTTATTGGGTGGGTTTTATTTTTAGATTAGGGCTTTGGGCTGCAATAGAGCTAAAGGCCATTTTAAGGGCAATGCCCATCCAAATGCCCTTTTCAGGGCAAAGGGGAGCTTAGTTTTTTTTAGTTAGGGTTTTATTTTGGGGGTTGGTTGTGTGGGTGGTGGATTTTACTGTTGGGGGTTGTTTGTATTTTTTTTACAGGTAAAAGAGCTGATTTCTTTGGGGCAATGTCCAGCAAAAGGCCCTTTTAAGGGCCATTGGTAGTTTAGTTTAGGCTAGGGTTTTTTATTTTGGGGGGGCTTTTTTATTTTGATAGGGCTATTAGATTAGTTGTAATTAGTTTAAATATTTTGTAATATTTGTTTTTTATTTTGTGTAATTTAGTGTTTTTTTGTAATTTAGGTAATTGTATTTAATTTAGTTAATTGTATTTAATTTAGTTAATTGTATTTAATTTAGGTAATTTATTTAATTGTAGTGTAGTGCTAGGTGTTATTGTAACTTAGGTTAGGTTTTATTTTACAGTTAAATTTGTATTTATTTTAGCTAGGTAGTTATTAAATAGTTAATAACTATTTAGTAACTATTCTACCTAGTAAAATAAAAACAAACTTGCCTGTAAAATAAAAATAAAACCTAAGCTAGATACAATGGGACTATTAGTTATATTGTAGCTAGTTTAGGGTTTATTTTACAGGTAAGTATTTAGTTTTAAATAGGAATTATTTTAGTTATTAATAGTAGGTTTTATTTAATTATATTTAAGTTAGTGGGTGTTAGGGTTAGACTTAGGTTTAGGGGTTAATAAATTTAGTATAGTGGCGGGGACTTTGGGAGCGGCAGATTAGGGGTTAATAAATGTAGGTAGGTGGTTGCGATGTTAGGGGCGGCAGATTAGGGGTTAATAATATTTAATTAGTGTTTGTGATGCTGGAGTGAGGCGGTTTAGGGGTTAATATGTTTATTATAGTGGCGGTGATGTCCGGAGTGGCAGATTAGGGGTTAATAAGTATAATGTAGGTGTCGGCGATGTTGGGGGCGGCAGATTAGGGGTTAATAAGTGTAAGATTAGGGGTGTTTAGACTCGGGGTTCATGTTAGGGTGTTAGGTGTAAACATAAATTTTCTTTCCCCATAGGAATCAATGGGGCTGCGTTACTGAGCTTTACGCTGCTTTATTGCAGGTGTTAGACTTTTTCTCAGCCGGCTCTCCCCATTGATGTCTATGGGGAAATCGTGCATGAGCACGTATAACCAGCTCACCGCTGACTTAAGCAGCGCTGGTATTGGAGTGCGGTATGGAGCACAATTTTGCTCTACGCTCACTTCTTGCCTAATAATGCTGGGTTTACGAGAACCTGTAATACCAGCACTGTAGGTAAGTCAGCGGTGACAATAACGTGCAAGTTAGCACTGCACCCCCCTCATAACTCAAATCTCGTAATCTGGCCGCAAGAGAACAAAGCAAATTTAATGATAAAAGTAATTTGGAGAGTTGTTTAAAATTGCATGTCCTATCTGAATCATAAAAGTTTAATTTTAATTAGACTGTCCCCTTTAAATTGTAGTTTTGGGTGTAAGGCCATAGCATTACCCAATCTAGTGCTCCCACCTGTCATCTACTGGTTGCCCAGAATGTTTGCGTTAGACAGATGGTAAACATTTACACAACTATAATTTATCAGTGTCTATTTCACACAAGCTCACATTCAACTAAATGTAATTATAACAAACATGCAAAGGCTCATGTGTATTGTAACTCATACAAACCTCAACAGATATGTATAGAAATGACATGATTAGACCAATATACTTTCATACAAGCACTGCCAGGTCTAAGGGATATCTAATTTGAAACAACAAAATAAACTTCCATACCTTTTTAAAAACTCCATACTGGAACTATTTATGTTTTACAAAAATGTAACCAAATCCCTACCCCCCCCCAAATATCCTCCTCCAGAGCCATATCTAATTCCCACAAATATAAACAGACTGATGTTTACTCCACACAGTCATACGCATATCCATGGCTAATTCATATAAACATACCCATATGCATTGACTTTTCACAAAATGCCAGATCCACAAATATTTTGTAAAAACATACCCAGGTCTATGTTTAATGTATACAGCATTTCTTAGATTCCTGCTTCAGCTGCACAAATAAAAGATCAATTATTTTTTTTAAGCAATGTTATGTAGATTGGCGTAGCCATGTTAGTCCAGTGATTCAAATGCCAAAAATAACAAGATTTGCAGTTTGACTTTCTTTTTAGACTAACAATATATATATTTCTAGAGTTTCTTTCGTTCTTCAGAACTGAATCAATACTAATCGTTGCAAAGGAATTTATTAATTATAACCAGAGACACATTGAATGGCTGAAAAGACAGAAGTGATATAGGGTTGTGAATACAGGAAGAGGGAGGGGTGTGTTGTAAAACCATTGTGGTGTGTGAGGTGAAAGGTGCAGTTAGCCTAACAAATTCTAGTATAAGAAAACAGAGAGGGAACAGTTTGCATAAGCACACTTAAAGGGATACTAAATCCAAATTTTTTCTTTCATGATTCAGATATAGCATGCAACTTTAAGTGACTTCTAATTTACTCCTATTATGATGTAGCCACCAATCAGCAAGCACTATCCATGGTTCTGAACCAAAAATGGGCCGGCTCTTAAGCTTAGAGGTTTGCTTTTTCAAATAAAGATAGCAAGAGAAGGAAGAAAAATTGATATTAGGAGTAAATTAGAAAATTGCTTAAAATTGCATGCTCTATCTGAATCATGAAAGAAAACATTTGGGTTTAGTATCCCTTTAAAGCACACTTACAGATAGAATCAAAAACATCTGTTGTGTGAGTGGATACATATTTTTATTATGTTTTTTTATTTGCCAACAATTTCCGCAGCTTTATACAGGGGTACAATAAATTAAGTCAAGCCAGGGAAGGTAGAATGGGACATAAGGATTACAGGGCCCTGCTCCATAGAGAATTTTAAATCTAATTGATTTCCTACAATTTGTGTACACAGTAATGATAGTTCCTAAAACCACATACACACTCCAAATATTTATTAATCAGGCCAAATCGCTAATCTCTTAATGCTTGAAAACCCCTATTATACACACCATAGACATGAGAATACAGAGAGAGAGTATCAATAATAAATAAATAAATACAAAATAAATAAATGAGCCTTTAGGAAAGGTTTAGGATATTATAATGGTACTGGTCTCTTTACATGCATGACCCTACCCAACTGTAGATTGGTGGGAATCCTAATGTCAAAGTATAGTGTTGATGGTGTGATGGGGCATTTTATATCATGTTTTATCTGGTTTTAACCTTTTCTGCCCATATGTCTGATAGGTTAAATATCTCAAAAAGAACGTTTGTCAATGAAGTAATGCAATGTTCATTTTAAACAATAATTAAGAGTTAACAAGCCCTAACAAAAGGGAAGGGCCTTATGCAGTCTCTAATGAGTGTGCGACTACCCACAATGCATAGTTCAAAGGTATATATAATATAATATGCACTCTTCTAAAACTTCATCCAAATCCAAACTCTGAAACACATAAAAAACATGGAAGGCGCCTCCTAGTGCAGATCAGTCTTTCGATCATAATCTTCTAAGACGAATAAAAACAACCAATATACTCACAAATGTACTGTAGCAGCTTTGCTTTGTGCTGATAGATGCAGGCTGGGGAATCCCAGTGTCCCAACTCACTGAATCAGGGCTTAGGGTAGACTTGGGCATTCGGCAGCTTCATTAGCTGCCGAATGTGGAAGTAGGCGGCCCGTCATTGACTTTGGCTCTTTTCAGAACCGGATTTAAGATTGTGAAAAATCACCAGATTAAGATCAGGATTGTTTATTATATATCATTATATATACCTTTGGACTATGTGGGTAGTAGTATTAAGGAAATATCCCACTGCTTCTCCTGGGGGTGAATTAGCTCTCATAATCTTCCAACATTAAAAACAAAATTTATTATAAAACAATCAGGTATTAAAAGCTGAGGGAATGTATTTTAGCCCTCATTGCTATATTGTATGATGGCTTACCAATTTGTTCAGTTGGCTCTCAGTAGTGCATTGCTGCACATTCAACAAAGGATACCAAAAGAATGAAGCAAAAGTGATAATATGAGTAACATGAAAAGTTGTTTAAAAATGAATGTTCTATCTGAATCAATATGTATACAAATTTGTGTTTCATATCTCTTTAACTCCATAGAAAGGAGCAATTATATAGTCAAAGATGCACTCGTGGAATACTCCCTTTCTGCTGAAGATGAGGACACAGCCAGAGACTGGAACAAACAAAGGAATGTATTGTATGTATGCCTACATCAGAAATCTACACAAACGTGTACATTAATGGAAATGACTGCTTCCTGCAATACTATGTGCTTGCAAAAATATTTCTTTTAAAATGTGTTAATGCTAGACTGATTTTTGTACAAGTGATATGGCAGTAGGCTCTGTGCTTGCACATGTGCCGGCAATGTATGCACCATGTGTTGCCAGTGATTTAGCACATGACATCACCTACAGGCAGAGCACGCACAGGAAAATGCATAAGGCCTTTCAGTGTATTGATGTTCCACTGCACGTAAATGAAAAGTCATCCCTCTAGCAATAAATAATAAAAAAAGCATTTGAGCTAATTAAAGGGCATTCTAATATAAAAATAAAATGGTCTATTTTGTTAGAGCATGTAATTTAAACAAATTCCCTTCTTTTACTATGTGCTTAACTCCTTCAAAAGGGCTAAACACATAGTCAAAGCTGCACTAATTGAACACCACCCTTCTGCTCCCGAAGAAGGTAAAGCCAGTGATTTGAGCAATGAATGCATGTATACCTGCTCCTGCATAGCTCACCATCTATATCTTCATTTAGAGTTGTATACTAGCACAACTATAACTATGGGCTCCATGTACTAAGCCGTCAATTCATCCGTCATTGTAGACGCGGATAAACTCGCCGTTACTCGCCGCGGGCGAAATGGTGTCCGCTGTCGCTATGTACTAATATTCCCCCAATAAATAGACAAGTCTAGCCCGCCGCGAGCAGTTGCGGATTGTTGATAAATTTGACGCCTCGCTCGCCGCGACTAAGCTGATGGTACTTAACTTTCAGTTGAATTGTCTGGCCAATTATTAACACGTGACATGCAAGGTGTCACGAACATCATAGTAGTCGCGGGATATTTTGCTCCTATAAAAGTTCAACTTATCTAAACAACTTTATTATTGTTCAAAATTTTTTGAAGAGTGATAACAGAGCGTTATTTTTGTAATATTTATTTACAATTTGGATATGGCTTCATCTGGATCTGATAATATATAAATATTAATATAAAAATAATTATAAAGATTGACAACTAACAATACAAATTTAAATAGATTACTATTTAATTACAGTCGACAAATTGGGCGCAATTTATGTACATGGAAATGAGAGACAAATTAGACGCCAGTTATGCTGTAAGTACAATGCTGATATTACTGCCTTTTATATATGTCTAGACTGGCGTCTAGATTGACTTTCCTATTGTTTTGTACCTTGCCCGCCACCTAAAAGGTGGCGAGGCAAAAATAGCGAGGTGGGAGCGGAAATTGTAGCGAGCGGACAAATAGATTTTTTAGTACATTCGTTTTTTGGCGAGTTGGTGGTCAAATGTGTCTAATTACAGTGAAAAATGGAGCGGTAGCGAGGTTTGGCGGATAAGTACGCTCGCAATTTTAAAGATGCGAGTTTTAACATAATTGACGGCTTTGTACATATCAGTTTGCGAGTTTTGACGCGAGATTTGTTGCGGGTAGCTCGCTGACTGCTTAGTACATGGAGCCCTATGTGTGAACCACCTCTGCAGAGTTTTAACACAAAGGGCCAGATTACAAGTGGAATGCCTCTCAGTAATATCAGCACACACAAATGTGCAATGGTATTACTAGTTGAGTGCAATGTGAACACAACCTCGTGTTCGCATTGCAGGGAAGCTTTGTGCCAATTGGAGCCTCGTTCTCAAGCCATCAGACACGGCAGAGAGCTTAGCACAGCGAAGAGGGTAGGTTATGCAGCGATGGGAATCAAATTTTAAATACTGTATATATGAATATATACATAAATATTTATATGTTTATATGTGTATATATACATATTAACACACACACACACACACATATATATATATATATATATATATATATATATATATATATATAAGCATAAACATATATATTCAAAAAATATATATAGAGAAAGAAAATAAGGATAAGTAATCCTTATAAAAAGATAGGGAATTCAGCACTCTCCACTACACATTAAGGAAAATGGATATAAGTAAAAATCCTAAATATCTATATATAGAGATGATTGTGGAACCTGGTGGGTACAAAGAATATAAACTTGACAACTAGCATGCATTCAAAGCACCAATAGTTTATTAATTACAAAAAGCAAAAGTTAGTGAAAACGAAAATTTATATATATAAAGCTTAATATCTAAGAGAGACGTCTCATGGGAAAATAGGTCATACAGGGAGTGCAGAATTATTAGGCAAGTTGTATTTTTGAGGATTAATTTTATTATTGAACAACAACCATGTTCTCAATGAACCCAAAAAACTCATTAATATCAAAGCTGAATAGTTTTGGAAGTAGTTTTTAGTTTGTTTTTAGTTATAGCTATTTTAGGGGGATATCTGTGTGTGCAGGTGACTATTACTGTGCATAATTATTAGGCAACTTAACAAAAAACAAATATATACCCATTTCAATTATTTATTTTTACTAGTGAAACCAATATAACATCTCAACATTCACAAATATACATTTCTGACATTCAAAAACAAAACAAAAACAAATCAGTGACCAATATAGCCACCTTTCTTTGCAAGGACACTCAAAAGCCTGCCATCCATGGATTCTGTCAGTGTTTTGATCTGTTCACCATCAACATTGCGTGCAGCAGCAACCACAGCCTCCCAGACACTGTTCAGAGAGGTGTACTGTTTTCCCTCCTTGTAAATCTCACATTTGATGATGGACCACAGGTTCTCAATGGGGTTCAGATCAGGTGAACAAGGAGGCCATGTCATTAGATTTTCTTCTTTTATATCCTTTCTTGCCAGCCACGCTGTGGAGTACTTGGACGCGTGTGATGGAGCATTGTCCTGCATGAAAATCATGTTTTTCTTGAAGGATGCAGGCTTCTTCCTGTACCACTGCTTGAAGAAGGTGTCTTCCAGAAACTGGCAGTAGGACTGGGAGTTGAGCTTGACTCCATCCTCAACCCGAAAAGGCCCCACAAGCTCATCTTTGATGATACCAGCCCAAACCAGTACTCCACCTCCACCTTGCTGGCGGGAGTCGGACTGGAGCTCTCTGCCCTTTACCAATCCAGCCACGGGCCCATCCATCTGGCCCATCAAGACTTACTCTCATTTCATCAGTCCATAAAACCTTAGAAAAATCAGTCTTGAGATATTTCTTGGCCCAGTCTTGACGTTTCAGCTTGTGTGTCTTGTTCAGTGGTGGTCGTCTTTCAGCCTTTCTTACCTTGGCCATGTCTCTGATTATTGCACACCTTGTGCTTTTGGGCACTCCAGTGATGTTGCAGCTCTGAAATATGGCTAAACTGGTGGCAAGTGACATCTTGGCAGCTGCACGCTTGACTTTTCTCAGTTCATGGGCAGTTATTTTGCGCCTTGGTTTTTCCACACGCTTCTTGCGACCCTGTTGACTATTTTGAATGAAACGCTTGATTGTTCGATGATCACGCTTCAGAAGCTTTCAATTTTAAGAGTGCTGCATCCCTCTGCAAGATATCTCACTATTTTTGACTTTTCTGAGCCTGTCAAGTCCTTCTTTTGACCCATTTTGCCAAAGGAAAGGAAGTTGCCTAATAATTATGCACACCTGATATAGGGTGTTGATTTCATTAGACCACACCCCTTCTCATTACAGAGATGCACATCACCTAATATGCTTAATTGGTAGTAGGCTTTCGAGCCTATACAGCTTGGAGTAAGACAACATGCATAAAGAGGATGATGTGGTCAAAATACTCATTTGCCTAATAATTCTGCACACAGTGTATATATAGGAATAACTAAGACTAAGATGACTACAAGAAAGATAAAGTATATACTTATTTTTTTAATAGAGGGTCATACGATTCAGGTACTGATGGCTCTAATAATGAAGGAGAGACTAGATCCTCAAAAAACGGGGCAGTTTTAGACAAAGACGAAGAGGGCGGAGGAAAAGACCTAAAAACAAAAAGCAAGGATACACATTTTCAGGCAAGACCTCAGAGACAAGGGAGGAGACAACAAAATCAGGATGCTCCCCCACAATGGAGATGGAGGACAAGGCGAGGGACTCAGAAGGATTATTAACCCTCTCATGTAGTGATGAAATGCAAATTGTTAATTTATCGTCTTTTAAGCTGAATTAGTCTCATATTAGCCTTTTAAAGAAAGGTTTGTCTTTCTGTCCCTCTAATCATTTGGACAAATTTACATTGGTTAAGGATTTACATTTGTTTGGAAGAAAATTGTTTTTGTCTTCTATTATGGAAGGGAAGAATTTCCCCAGTTTAGAAGCTGAGAAAATACAAGATGAACTGGCAGTGTCGAATTTAGTGATTCTTTTGGAGGAGAATGAACCTGATCTGCCTATACCTGAAATTGATATTTCTCCTGTAGACTCTACTAAGTATTCTATGCCACGTACATCTTTTAGGCCTAAATCAAAGTTTATGCCTGCTCTTTCACTTGCTCAGGCTGTACAATATTTTGTGAATGCTGTGGAGAAAGATATAGAGCAAATTGTGTTCTCAGGGATTATTACTGATAATTTAACCAGGGTAAAAAGACAGGCTCTTTCGGAATTAAAAAATGCGCCTAATGTGGTCATTAAGGTGGCAGATAAAGGCGGAAATTTGGTTCTTTTAGATGAAGATTTTTATCTGAAAGAGGTTATGAGACAACTTAACAACAAAGAAGAGTATGCGCGTTTGAGATTAAATCCTTTGGACGAAACTCAAACTAAGTTGTTGTTTTTGTTAAATGATGCCAAATATGAAGGTCTGATCTCCAAAAAAGAATTTGACTATTTGTTCCCACACCATCCTACTTTACCTACTTTTTACTGCCTCCCAAAATTGCATAAAGATAGCAAAAGACCACCTGGTCGCCCAATAGTGTCTGGCATTGGTGGGAGTGACAGAAAATGTGGGTAATTTTGTGGATTTTTTCTTAAAACCATTTCTTCCGACATTACCTACTTATGTTAGAGACACTTCTGATCTTTTACAAAAACTTAACAAATTAATTGTTGATGATGACGTCATCTTGGTCTCCTTTGATATTGAGGGAGTTTACTCATCTATTCCTCATGAGGTAGGAATCGCAGCCTGTAGGTCTTTTCTTGAGAGTCGTGGCCCTTCCTTTAATAAACACACTGATTTTGTTCTTTCCCTTCTTAGATTTGTGCTTGAGAACATTGTTTTCTGTTTTGATGGAAAATACTTTAAACAGATCCGGGGTACAGCAATGGGGGCCACTTGTGCCCCCACTTATGCTTGCCTACACTTAGGGATTTGGGAGCTATCAGAGGTTTTTGGTACCCATAATGACATTGTTGAGAGTTCTGTCCAATTGTGGCTTCGTTATGTGGACGATGTCTTTATGATATGGAAAGGCGATTTAACGAATCTGGAATCTTTTGTTAAAACCCTTAACAATAATTGTTACAATATTTTTTTGACTTATGAGGCTGATTCTCACAAATTATCTTTTCTTGACATTTTGATTAAGAAGCAAGGTAGATATCTTCACACTGAAATCTATTGTAAACCCACTGCTACAAATAGTTTACTTTTAGCCCAAAGTAATCATCCTCACTCCTTGAAGAAGGGAATTCCATACGGACAGTTTTTACGTTTACGCAGAAACTGTTCCACAAATTCCAGTTTTGACTATCATACCACAAAGATGAAAGAAAGATTTCTTGCTCGTGGTTATTCGAAAAAACTGGTCAAGAGCTCAATCAGTCGAGTAAAAAAGCTGAAAAGAGAAGACATTCTATTTTCTAAATGTGAAAGAACGGTGGAACAAACCCATCTCAGATTCATTACACAATACAATTCCCATTGGGGAATTGACATTAA
This sequence comes from Bombina bombina, assembly GCF_027579735.1. Classification (NCBI taxonomy): domain Eukaryota; kingdom Metazoa; phylum Chordata; class Amphibia; order Anura; family Bombinatoridae; genus Bombina; species Bombina bombina. The sequence continues at coordinate 1,004,551,794 of NC_069501.1, read as the reverse complement.
CAAAGAATTGGCATTTTCTACTTGCGGATAAAAAATTGGCAGGAAAAGGGGGGGATCGTCCTCTGCTTACAGCCAGAAAAGCAATGAGTCTGAAGGACTGTTTGGTTAAAAGTCACTTTGTTAAAACTCAAAAACAGAATTGGCTCACTATGCGTCAGTCCCACAAAGGTAGCTTTCCTTGTGGCAAATGTATCTCTTGTAACTATATCACTAGGACTGAAACTTTTTCAACTGGTGGTAAGGTTTACCGTATTAATCACCCAATTAACTGCCAAACTCTTGGAGTGATTTATCTCTTATCTTGTCCTTGCCCTATGTTTTACGTAGGGAAGACAAAACGTCAGTTTCTTGACAGAGTGAAAGAACATCGGGATGATGTCAAAAACAATAAAGATACTAGCAGTGTTGCACATCATTTTCAGATATGTCATAATTCCAATTTTGAACTACTTAAGTTTATTGGGATTGACATCGGCCTGACACATAAAAGAGGAGGAGATCAAGACAAATGTCTCCTCCAAAAAGAAACTAGTTGGATATACCGTTTACATACATGTGCACCTTTTGGGTTAAATGAAAAACTCGAATTTGCTTCTTTTTTGTAATACTCTTGATTTGGTATGTTCTTTATTATTTTTTAACAAAGCCTGACCTTTGGTTACTATGGTCTAGTGGACTAGTACTGTTTCAATTTAATTGAACATTCGGATACCTTTTAGGTTCCGGGTTCGAACCCTCGCTCCAATAATAACTTAATTAATAATATTAAAAACAAGCTTTCCTGATGAAATTCTCTTTGCCTTGTCCATTGTCCCACGATTTGGGCGCTGTACTCCCTATTTTTCAAATTACCCAAATTTCTGAGGTTTGCCTGCAAATCCATGTGTTAGATTTAATTGGCAATCGGGTCTTTATGCCTATTGGCTTTAGACTACCACCATACGTGGTTCTTCTGTTTAGAAGAGTTGGTTAAGACTAGTGTAGCTAGTTTTTATCAAGTCAGGGAGCTTTGAGGTCTTAGGTTCGATCCCGCAGTGGTCTCTTAAGATATAAGGAATTTTCTCTACATATTTTTTTACCTCTACCGCATTAAATTGCCCTGTACTTGTTATACATATATACTTTGACTTTATACTTACAAAATTCAGTGTGTAAGTATTGTATAATTGAACCCTTATCGGTGCCCTTTATGTCTTTGGAGCTACTCTCACCTACGGGTTCCGCCCCCAATAATATCATTTACATGATTTTTTGCTTTACTCGAAATCTGTGTGCATGCATTTAAAAGTACCCAGTTTTATCACTCATTGTATATTATGTAGGTATTATGTATATATATTTTATTTTAATCATTGTGTCATTGTTGCATTTATACTTTCATTGGTTCCCAGAGGCGTGTTTCAATTTGGCCTATAAAAGGCTGAGTTTAGGACTATGACTTCAGCCCTGAGGAAGTCCCTGTCAGTCAAGGGGATGAAACGCGTGTAGGCAGTTGTAACAGCTGATCTCTCTGATGAGACGCCAACTTGTGGGATTTGTCTTTACTTCTGGATTGATTCAAAGTGACTTATTGTTTGTCTCCAACTTCAACACTTACCGTATTGCAGCAGCTCAAGGATTCAGCATTTCTTCATATTGAAAAGACTGTGAGTGCATGAGAAATATATGATATTACATACAGGCAGTAGAAATTTACTCTTTCTTTCCTCCCGCACAACAAGTGGATGCCTGGTTTGCGCTTCTCACAGCCGGTCTGGATGGACTGATTATCAGCTCTCTTTTTTCTGTATGCTGTTGAGTCATATTAAAATTGTATCACACTGTTTAAACTTCCTGCGCAATACCTATCTTTAAACACATAGATCCTATGCTTGTATCATGACAGTATTAACCCTTTCATTTGGGACTGTCCTCTGATTTTGGTGTGTTTAAGATTTGGTATAGTGAAACTGTTGTATCTGTGTCACTTTTTACATAACGATTTAACTGTGGTTTTACTTCCAACTTTGGCTTTATGTCTAAGTGAACTGCACAGATCCTCATGATATTATTATGACAACATTACCCTTATATAATCAATAACTTTGGGGTTGTCCTCTGATAGAGGTGTTGCAGGTTCACCATTATATTAAGCCACTTTATTAGTTATGCCTATATATATGACCTATTTTCCCATGAGACGTCTCTCTTAGATATTAAGCTTTATATATATACATTTTCGTTTTCACTAACTTTTGCTTTTTGTAATTAATAAACTATTGGTGCTTTGAATGCATGCTAGTTGTCAAGTTTATATTCTTTGTACCCACCAGGTTCCACACTCATCTCTATATATAGATATTTAGGATTTTTACTTATATCCATTTTCCTTAATGTGTAGTGGAGAGTGCTGAATTCCCTATCTTTTTATAAGGATTACTTATCCTTATTTTCTTTCTCTATATATATTTTTTGATTATAGTATTATAGGGTCTGCACCTCTGTTGTAATTATACACATATCCAAAATTATTCAACAGCTCCCTTATTTCCATGTTTTTAGATAAACATAAGTGCGGCCTGTGTCCCTCTTTGATTGACCGTCCATATCGCTCAATCCTTCTTTTATTTATGGTATTGTAAATTATTTGGGACAGCCAGCACGGTTTAGAGAGTGTTGGAATTTGAGCAATAAATTGTGCACACCACATATATATATATATATATATATATATATATATATATATATATAGGAATAACACAGTTCCCATTAGAGCTGCAACAACTATTTGATATAATCAATAATAATCGATTATGCGATTATGAAAATATAGTTGTCAACTAATCTCATTATTGATTAGTTGGTCTGCAATTAGTTGGTCTGTACACAGCACCAGCTGTTTAACTCTGATGAACTCCTGCACATGGTATTGTGTTTTATGGTTATGTCCTTAGCCTAAAGGACTTCTACAGACAATTACTTTTCACTTTCAGGACATTATACGTTTACAACTACTCTGGGCTTATGTGCAACCCAGAAATAACAGGAGTCATCATTTGGATTGTTTATATTAAATCAGGTGATATTGGACTATACTTTGCATTATATAGTGCCGAGCTTGTTACTTACACCTAGCCCTAGATTGATGGGAGTTGCTATTTGAATTGATGTGCACTATTATTAGTTTCCACAATTATTAGCTGATTGCTTGTTATTGCTGATTACATGTACTGAATAGATAAATGTGTAAGGCTTTGTCCTTTTATTGATATATAGTCCTTAGTGCTTTTGACTTATTTTATTGTTTTTTTTTTAAATTTTTAATAAAATTGTGATTGTAGATTCAACATCTATAAGTATATATTTGTTATTCTAAGAGCGGACTAGATATTTTTTCACCTAACTTTATAACTGGTTATTTATGATTGCATGTAGATATTTAAGATATTATATGTTAGAATGAAGTCCAGGCTTATTTTATTGAGAGGCCCTTGCCAAGGTGGAAAACACTTTGCATTGGTGGAGCTAGCAAAGATAAATATCCCACCTTGGCAAAATTGGCAAAACTGTTCTTTATGCTTTTTAGGCACTTCAACACCAGGGGTGCAATCAAATATACGTCGCAGGTTTCGGTGCAAGCGTGGGAATCCATGCCGCCCGTAATTTCACCTCGCACATCGGGGTATTACATATACTGCGCCGTTAGATGCTAAATTGGCGTAAGTAGGACAAATTGGCGATCTTCTGAAATGTGCGCAAATACACATTTTAGTCATCGCAAGTAACTTATGCCAGTATTTTGTCCACGGAAAGTGTCAATAAAGAGTAGTTTTATGCAAATTAGGCTCACACTCGTAAAAATTAACATTTATTTCATTAAAAAATGAGATACGTAATTACGCTATTCAAAATTAATATATAAACCCATGCGCAGCCGCCATTTTCTTCAGTGTGTTTGGATGGTTCGTTGAGCTACAGCACACTACACTGGAGTGGAGGATTAGTCAGAGTAGAAAGAGAGGCGCAAACAGAGGAGTTAGTTAGGTCGCATTGTTGTTTGATTAAGCTTGTACACTTACACATATTTTTACATATTGCACACATTTTGCATACATACATATACAAATACACCACACTTTTTTTTCTAACACCTCACACATTTTATTGGAATTTCACAGTGTGATAGGCTGAGTGTTTGGTTGTGATTGTGTGTGATTGAACTGGGAGTGAGTGTAAGTGTGTGTAGTGTGATTTAGTGTGAGGATGGCAGGGAGAGGTAGGGCGGTGGGGAGGAGGGGAGAGGAGTGGCAGGGAGAGGAGTATTGGAGAGGACAGGATGAGCAGTGGGGTCCCCGTCAGGGAGTAAGTGGAGTGGGAGAGCTAGAAGGGATGATGGGAGGGGAGATGCCCGAGAGCCCCAGAGACCAGGCACATCTCGGAGAGGGACAGAGGGTGCACATGGGGACAGAAGGGGGGACGAGGGAGAGGATAGGGAGGAACCCACACCAGGGACATCACAGGGAGCAAGCCAGGTGTCCATGGAGGATGAGAGGCTGAGATGTCCCAACTTCTCATTTGAGGAAAATGTTGCCCTAGTCCAGGCCTTCATAGACAATTACAGTGACCTCTTTGGGCAGGAGAAGGGCAAAGGCAGTGCCAAAAGGCGAAAAACTGCATAGTTGGTGGTAGAGGATGCCGTCAACAGTGTGGCCCCGCAGAGGAGGACTGTTGAGGGCCTGAAAAAGCAGTGGAATGACTGCAAGAGGCGGGTCAAAGAAAAGATGGGGCAGGAAGCTATGCACCAGAGGGGAACAGGCGGTGGTCCATCCCTGGACATAGAGTATAACACCTGGCAGGAGATGATACGCAGGTCCCTGAGTATCACAGCAGTCCGTGGACTTCCAGGGGCTCATGACTCAGGGGCTGCAACCACAGCACATCATGCTGGTGAGTAACATCCCACACGCCAGTATTATATGGATTTGAGATATAACATCCTTTAATATCACACATTCATGTACACAATGAGGAGCATGGTATTTGGCCTACTAACAAAAACATCTACAATTATATTTGACATTAATGCTACTTTACACAATGCAATTCATGATATGAGGTGGAATAGTGCAATACTAACATGTCTCAGACATGGCCACAAGCCACATGTAGATTTTTCAGTAATTGGACACTATAGCCATCACAATACTTTTAGCTCAATAAAGCAGGTTCTGTGCCTACATCATGCTAAAGTAAATTGTGTGACCATAGTGTCACTTAGAGAACACATTTTTTCCATCATTGACATGTATACATAACTATTGTATGAAACACATACCTGTATACTGCGCATATTAAAATCCCTCATAGAACAAATCACAATGTGCACATGCATGTTATAGAGTTTGACATGAGAATCAGTATAGGCCCTAGCATGTATCAATGTACATTGTATGCCAACATGGACATATATCTGACTGTACTAATCACTTTCATCATTTGACTACTCCACAGAACCTCCTGTCACAAGGATACAAACAGGCATGCCGCAACCACCACCACCACCAGTCACAGGCATGCCGCCACCACCACCACCACCACCACTAGTCTTCAGGCAACCACATGAACAGTATTCTCCCAGGCATGAGCATGGTTGGATGGCTTCAGTTGAGGACCCGGGAGTGAGGCCACCACCATTGCCATATGACCCCTGGCAAGAGTCCTGGCCAGAGGAATATTCTTCTTTTGGCTTTGAGGGGGAGCCAAGACAGCCACAAAGGGTCCATGTATTTACCCTCCCCCCCCCAACACAATCTCAGGGCAGTCATGGCTTTTACCCACAGACTATGTCACAAGAAGTTCCAACTGGACAGACTGAGTGGTCATACACTGGTCATCAGTGGGACTATCAATTAACCCTGAGAGCTCCACCATCCTCATCACTTGGGCGAGTTCCACCATCCTCATCACTTGGGCGAGTTCCACCATCCTCATCACTTGGGCGAGCTCCACCATCTGCAGATGAAAATATAGCAGAAAGTACTCAAGCACCAGCAGATGCAGCTGAACATTCCCCACCAGAAATATCAGATGCAGCTGAACCTGCCCCGCCAGAAACATCAGATGCAGCTGAATCTGCCCCACCAGAAACATCAGATGCAGCTGAACCTGCCCCACCAAAAACATCAGATGCAGCTGAACCTGCACCTCAAGCAACTAGAAGCCCTGCTGCTCAAGAGCCTGTGGATGCATTGTATTCTCCCCTGGGTGAGGAATACATTGCACTCCAGAGGAGGCTCATAACAAGACAAAGAGGCCAAGAGAGGATCCACAGGAGCCAAGAGAGGTTCTTCAGGAGCCAAGAGAGGTTCCACAGGAGCCAAGAGAGGTTCTTCAGGAGCCAAGAGAGGTTCTTCAGGAGCCAAGAGAGGTTACACAAACGTAGCATAGAGCTGCAGAGGGATATGGCAGCATCATTAAGTGGAAGTGTTCAAAACCAGTCACAGATGATGCGAATTCTGTCTGATATGCAGATGCAGATGGACAATAGATGGTGAGAACAAAATCAACTCTTGGGTGTGTTGGTTGAGCACTTTACACACCAGCAGGACACTGCCTCCAGCCTATCATCTGTGACCAGCACACCAGCAGAAACATCAGAATCTTCTCAAACCAGGAGAACAAGGAAATCGACTACAGTCACCTCAGCTCCCTCATCTAAGAAGCCAAAAAAGAAATAAATATTCTTATAGTTCACCATAAATCTTGTCCTCTGTTATTTACCATATAATTGTCATACACATCCATGTGAGGTGTGTTTTTAGTACACTAATATTGTTAAAACATATAATAAGACCTGTGTGGAAATGGCAAAAAAAAAAGGTAATATTATCCTGTTTATGACATATTCTTGTACTATAACTCACATCCACAATAGTTGTTTATGAAGGGTACATATAGTAATATTCACTTCTAAGATGTAAATCAATGTATCTCACATCCAATATAAATTGACACATTGGTATATATAGTAGTGATGTTACTGATAGGGTGGGCATTATCAGGTGTTTTAAGGCTGCAGGCGAGAGGTTGTGGTGTCTGTGATTGGTTTGACACAATTGCAAAGAGACAGCCTTCAAGAAGGTCTTAGAAATTATCATATGAACCATCCTAGGTTTTGCTTTCAACTAAGAATACCAAAAGAACAAAGCAAGTGTTAGAATTAAATCTGAAAGTAGTTTGAAATAACATGCCCTATTCAAAAGAAGAAGGTTTTCTTTGGACTTGACTGTCCCTTTATATATTTTGGCATCAATGCCAAGCTGTGTTAGCATTAGAATAAATTACACTCCAGTGGGTTTTAAAGAGATGAAGGTAATACAATTATGATTCCCCATTGTTCTCTCCTCCAAGTATTGTTGATTGTTTTGAGAAGAAATTTAAAGTAAAAAAGCAAGTATATGTCCACAATGTGATAAAGTTCCTACAAGCTCAATCCATTTGATTATGTTGTGACTTCAAACTATTTCAAATACACAAATAAACCTTAAAAAAACAATATCATAGTATAGTGTCCCTTTAACCTTGAGATGCTGCTTAAATGTATGTGTTTGTTAAGGCTTCCATGGAGTTACGTTGCTTTTTTAGTCAGTGCAAGGGTTTGCTGCGCCTGCAATATGTGGCGAGATGAGAATGGAGTAGATTTTCTGAATTCTGCGCGCGTAAGTCCTTACGCTGTATTTTGGATACCAAATTGTGCGGCTGTTCAATGTTAGTCTATGGGTAAAAAAAAATACGTCCAAAGGATGAAATATACGCACATAACTTGTATGCTACGCCGTATATGTAATACCAAAATCACGTAAAAATCTGGTGGCGGAGGATTTTGCGGGCGACACTGCATATGTAATGGAGGCCCAGGTGAGTGACTCTTTTCTGCTGCAGTTTGCAAAAAGAGCGCCAGCCTCAGCAAGGAGCATGTGGGCATGTTGACATTTTTGCATTTCAATGCAAAGTTTCTGAAAGTGAATAGCAAAATGTCTACCGTTTTCTAGTTCTACCACTTTTCAAAAAGTTTGTGGTTTTGTTTTGCTTAATTATAAAAATGTGCTCTGCTGCTTAAAAATTGGAAATTGTCTTAATGTAAAGTTTTAGTCTAAAATGTTATATTTGTAACACTCAGTATATAGATTCTTTTTTAAATAAACGAAAACAAATATTGTTTTTTTTTTATCCGATTAGTCGAAAAATTATCGCCTGATTAATCGATTATGAAAATAATCGTTAGTTGCAGCCCTAGTTTCCATAGACTGCAATGTAAATTGCCATTTTTTTCTAACACCCCACACCCACACACTTTAAATCCTTAACACTGCTTCATGCAGTTATTATTTAAAAAAATAAATATGCTCATTTTTTTATTTTTAAAACAAATACTACACTTAATTTTGGGGGCAATTGGGAGACATTTTTAAATGTAACCAGAAGTCTGACCTCTGGTTAATTTTCGGAGTGCTAATTGCTACTGTGAGCTTGCGGTAGCATTAACGAGCCACTTGTAATGGCTGACTATTTATCATGTGGCTGTAAATGGGCGCACAATAAATTAGCACTCCACTTGCAATCCAGCCCATAGTAAAAAAAAGGTATTTGTTAGTAAAATAAAACCTTTAATTTTACTTTAGAATGTCCTCAATGTACAATGTAAAAATGCTGGTAGTTGAATAAATTACTCTTTTCAATGCCTGTTTCAAACAAAGCTACTCTACATCTCCACCAAATTAACATAAACACGCTCAGTTCCATGTCTAATTCTCTTAAACCCTTTTCATTTAGTCATTTAAGCAGATCCATTCTCACATGTGGTCTCATGATAGTTACTCTTTCATGTGAGAATATAGTGCTCATTTTCACTGATTAGAAAGAGATCCTCCTAATACTTTGAAGAGGCTGAGATTTCTTTAGGGGATGACATAACCTCGGTTTTAAAGGCATTTGTCAGGTAAAAAAAATAAAGCTATACTATGCATACAATGTCACATTGATGTAATACTTCTGATGCAGTCATACAGCATACATGTTTCATAAGCATCCTACTTTACACTGAAAGTTTGGTCCACAAAAGTCAGTAATATTTTAAACAGTCATGAAACAAAGGGGCTCATATAAAAGAAGTTAAAGAAAAACATTTAACGGCTGCACCGTGTCTCTGAGCTTCCCCCCCCCCCCTTTTCTTTTATCCCAAGAACATATGGGACTCCGTTTGCGCTGTTTGTTAAGCAATCCTCTCACGGCAGGTCAGACCAGAGTAAAAATTGCCTGGATGCCTCCCAGATGTGAATTCTTTGCAGGATGAGAGGGAACTCACCCCTCCCCAACTTCCTGTGTCTCTCAGATGGAAAAGGGCTGTGTTCACTTTTAACCATCATATTATTTTAAGCCATATTACGCAGACCAGGAACTGCTGTCATTTAAAACAAAGATTTGGGTGTGAGCAGACATTAAGAACATTAAAGGGACAGTCTACACCAGAATTTTTATTGTTTAAAAGATAATCCCTTTATTACCCATTCACCAGTTTTTTTTTGCATAACACAGTTATGTTAATATTTGTTTTACCTCTGTGATTACCTTGTATCTACTCCTCTGCAGACTGCCCCCTTATCTAAGTGCTTTTGAAAGTCATGCAATTTAGCCAATCAGTGCAGACTCCTAAATAACTCCACTGGAGTGAGCACAATGGTATCTATATGACACACATGAACTAGTGCTGTCTAACTTTTCGAGCTCTGGGGATGAGGAGGCAATTCCACCTTCACTTGGGGTTAGGAGGAGGGGTTCTGTTCTGGGTTTCAATCCTAGGGGTCCTGAGTGTGACGCACATGAGCAGGAGCGGTTAATATGGGGGCGCCCTGTAATGGTGAGCCTTCCTGATGTGAGAGAGGGGGTTTTGAGGGATAATATTAATGAAGTGTTTTCCTCTACAGGTCCACAGGGCGGCCTGATTGACAGGCCTGTATCTGAGAGATCTCATTATGGAGGTGGTGACGGTGCTGGGGATGACCCCATTCACCTGGCTGAATCATGAACAGATTCGATTCATTTGGATCCTGGTGATGGTCCAGAGCTGGGCAGGGTCTCTGTCTTGGCTAGTGTGGTAGGTGGCAGAGCTCAAGTGGGTTCAATGGGGTTAGTAAATAAATGAGGGAGGGTAATGAGGGAGGGTAAGGGCCAGACAGCATGACAATACTGCTGGGTTTACGGCCTATGCTTCCCATAAGGAAGGGCCTGGGGTGGGGTCGAACCAGATGGAGGGAGTGGCTGGATGATGGGCTCTTAGCAGTAGGTGCTTTGGATCAAAAGAGGATTAGAGGTTGTTCGACGGCTATGGGGGATAGATCTCTTATTGTCAATGAAAGTGGTAATGTAGTAACTGATGAGAGGAGCTTACAACCCAATGTTTTACTGGTGCAACGGGGGCAAACACGGTCTCTGCATGTCACTGTTTTAAGTCAAGGGATAACTTCCGAAAGGATGAAACAAGGAGTTTCAACTCTGGCAGGTGAGTCAGAATGGATGGCTGTGTCTGGTGTAGTGGAAAAGGATGTGAGTGATGACTTGTGTAGGGGTACTAAGGTATCTATTGATCTATTGGATGGGTTACATGAGTTATTACATAAGATGGAGATGGTAGGGACGTCTACGGCCCCTTGCCCTAAGTCAGCTGCTAAGGCTTGGGTTCCACTACCAGATGTAGGGCATTCTTTGGGGTTGAGCCCTGGCACAATTGAAAACACTAGATCTGGGTCAAGCCTAAGGGGAACTCAGGAAACTGTGCTTCCTTCGAGTCCAGGTAATGTACTCGCAGGTGGGACTGACAAAGTAGCGGGTGGTCCCGATTTAAGGGTTGCGGATACTGCCAAGTCTAGATCTTGCCTGTGTTCCATTGGCCCCTTGGGTAGGCATTTGTCCAAGGAGACCAGGGACAAGATTTACAAAAGAGAATACATTGAGCTTTTATCACTGCTGCTTTTGGAGCAATCATTTGAATTGCCAGAGTACAACAAAAAAGACTCCACAAAAAAAGAGGAAGAAGAGCAAAAAAAGCGTTATAGGAAGTTACCCAAAACATTTACTATCTGGTTTCAGGCGTTTGTGATTTACGCTAGTGTGCTTACAGATAAGTTTCCGGATGAAATTGCTGAGGCCCAGCACACTTACGGTGGAATGGCCTGGTGGATGTATGATGAACATTTTCATCAATGTTTGGCTGTGAAACCCAAAATGCGGTCGGATGATAGGGATATGGGCATTTGGCATACAGTGATGACACCTCTGAGGTCGTCTCAGCCCTTTCGGGGAGCTGCCAGCGGGTCAGCATCCTCTGGCATGTCGGATCCCTTTAAAAAGGTTTTCTGCTTCACCTTTAATGAGGGTCAGTGTAAGTGGGGGGCATCCTGCAATTTCAGGCATGAATGTTCTGGATGTGGGGGCTTCCACCCTTAGTCAAAGTGTTTCAAAAGAGGGAAGCCTCTTGGGAAACCGGAAAGTTTTGACAAAGGGGGTAACGCCAATCAGGGTGGAAAGGATGGAGGTATGGTTAGGTCAGTACACCAGTAAGAGAGGTTGTAAAGAACAAGCAGTGGTCCTGTTACATGGTTTTTCTTTTGGCTTTAGTATACCATCAGTGGGTGGTGATGAGCGTTTCCAAAGCAATTTAAACCCTGACGTGGTCCGGGAGAAGCTAAGGAAGTAGGTGGAATTGGGCACTGGGGGTTGTTCCTAAGTGGGAAACAGGACAATTCTGCATGATACACCATTTATCATTCCCTGCTGGTTGGTCTGTGAATGATGGTATCCCCCCTGTGCTTGCCTCTGTAAAGTATGCTTCCTTCGATCAGGCAGTGGAGTTGATACGAACGCCGGGTCAGCATGCCCTGATGGCGAAGGTTGATATTGAGGCAGCATTCCGTTTTTTGCTGTGCCCCCAGTGTCACACAGATTGTTAGGTTTCTTTGACAGGGCTTTTATGTGGACCTATGCCTCCCACTGGGAATGCTCTATTTCGTGCTCATTGTTTGAGAGTTTTAGTTCTTTTCTAGAAAGTGTTGTTTGGGATATTTTGGGTTGTTCTTCAGTTGTCCACTACCTGGACGATTTTCTGTTTGTAGGACCGGCTGGTTCTTCAGTTTGCGGAAATCTACGGGATGTTTTTTATGAAATTGCAGATGATTTTGGTGTTCTGATTGCCTTTGAGAAGTCGGAGGGGCCTACTACCATCCTCAGTTTCTTAGGTATCACTATTGACTCAGAGTTGATGGAATGTGAGCTCCCTGAGAGTAAGGTGTGTGATTTGAGGGAAGGTATTAGGTCTTTTTCACAAGTTTCCATGGTGAAGTTGAGAGAGTTACAGCCCCTGTTGGGCAAACACAACTTTTCTTGTCGTATAATCACTTTGGGGAGAATTTATTGCAGACGTTTGTCACTGGCTACGGATGCTGTTAAGCATCCTCATCACTTTGTTCAGCTGTCTGGTGAGCTTAAAAAAGACCTTTGTACCTGCAAATGTATTAACTTAAAGGGGCATAAAATGGAAAAATGTATTAGAGCCTTTTATTATTGCATTATGACTTGGACATAAATTTGTGTATATCTATTGCAAAGGGATAAAACAGATAGTCACCTCTAGGGAAGATGCACTACTGGGACTTAGCTGGAAAAATATGTGAGCCAAAGACAAGAGGCATATGTGTGTAACCATCAAGTACCAGCTAGTTCTCAGCAGTGCATTGCTGTGCCTGATGTATGCCTTCCAACAAATGATACTAAGAGAATGAAGTAAATTTGATAATAGAAGTAAATTGAAAAGCATCTTAAAATTCTATGCTTGTTTAAACTAACAAGACAACAATGAACTTATTTGCTTTAAATTTTCTAAGTTTAAATAAACAAAAATATAAATGTGCTGTTTATATGGGCAAAAGGTATGTTCTATATATTGGTTGTACTAATAAGTTTTACACTTGTTATAGTTGAATTTTCATCTTTTGTATAAAATAAATGTTAACGTGGGGTTAAATTATATATTCTGGGTCCAGTTGGTCACAAGGCTAGGGCTATCCAATGAGATAACAGCTACGGGTATATATTTTAGGTGTTTTTAATTATGTCTAGGTCTATGATTAAGGCTTAATGGCTGAAACATGTCAGACTACTCTACCTGATAAGCTGCTGTAATGCCGTTTTTAATTTGATGAACAAATAAAGGAACTTTGTTTTTACCACATCTTGTGCTGGCTCAACTTTTGGTTTCTGTCTATATGAATCATGAAAGTTTAATTTTGACTTTTATGTCTCTTTAAAGTATACAATGTTGCAAACACTTGCCATATGACTTAAGACATGTGCCCTCCTGAGCTCACCCAGGATTACTTTTAACAAAGGAAAGAAAGAGAACTAAGCAAAATTGATACTAGAAGTACATTGGAAAAGTACTTTAGAATTTTATGCTCAATCCAATCAATTTAAGTTTCATTTTGACTTTACTGTCCCTTTAATTGTGACAAAGGTGTGTGGAAACATATTATTATTCTATTAATGCCTTGGCTGTCACTTAAGAACTGCATATACGAGTTATAGGAAGGATAGTGTTAAAGGAAAACACTGATGTTTTTATGAGCAAATGTGCTCAAAAATGCTTGATAAGCAGCACCATGAATCTGTTACATTAGATGAAGCTTCCCTATAGAGAATCACTGGGGAGTCTGAGTAGCCTTGAAAAAAAAATGTTACAATGGAAGAGACCACAGTGTTCTTTTTATGGCAGCCTTGATTTAGAAAAAATATGTAAACAAATGGTAACTGCCTCAGCCAGAAAGCATGGGAATATATCTGTGCCATGTTTAATGTAATTAATTTATGTTATAATAAAATGCCTCTTTTGCTTAAAAAGGCTTCATCATAAAGGTATATTCCTTATATATACTGTAGCTCAGAAGAGCAACAAACAAACACTACTCCCAGTCAATATCTGAGACATATTCCCCTTGTAGTTGTGATGTTTCCTAAACCTCCAGCATGTTTTAACTTATAAACAAAAAATCTCAATAACCCACATCTTTCTGTCTGTCTGTCTATCTATCTATCTATCTATCTATCTATCTATCTATCTATCTATCTATCTATCTATCTATCTATCTATCTATCTATCTATCTATCTATCGATCTTTCTGTCTGTCTGTCTGTCTGTCTGTCTGTCTATCTATCTATCTATCTATCTATCTATCGATCTTTCTATCTGTCTGTCTGTCTATCTATCTTTCTATCTATCTACCTGTCTCTCTATCTATTATCTATCTATCTATCTATCTATCTATCATCTATCTATCTGTCTATGCCTATACTTAGGCCCCTATTTAACAAAGGTCTGTCAGACCTGATCCGACAGTCGGATCAGGTCCGGCAGACCTCGCTGAATGCGGAGAGCAATACGCTCTCTGTATTCAGCATTGCATAAGCAGCTCTTGTGAACTGCTGGTGCAACTCTGCCCCCTGCAGACTCGCGGCCAATCGTACTCGATCGTGTTGAATTGCGACGATGTCTGTCCGCCTTCTCAGAGCAGGCGGACAGGTTATGGAGCAGCGGTCTTTAGACCGCTGCTTTATAACTGGTGTTTCTGGCGGGCCCTTACTGCATGTTAAGTGTAAAACGAGCCACTACAAGTAGCTTGCTGATCTGCTTCTGTACATCATTTCTAATACTGGAATAGACATTCATTCAAACACTCAGATTTGCTCTTTAGCGTTGTCTCCTTCAGTGCGATTTTAGAATACAATCCTGGTATTTGTAGTTGGCCTATAAGCAACTCCAGTGACCCACTCCAGGACTGCTTCTCTGGTCCTTGCAGCTGCAGCAAGTCAAGTTGTTTTAACATCCCCCTCTCTTCAAGTCAATCTGTCCTTTGTAGGACTGATATCCTCCCATGGAGCACATCTGGTCTCCCCGTGTTGCAAGAACATTGCCCTTAATTATCTCACATTCATAGATATGTGTTAAAGACAGATAAACTCTAGTCCAACAAAAACATTTCTCCCTCTCTTGCTAACAAACAGTAAAGGAACATAAAATTCAAATCTGAAATATACAGTTGTACACTTCAGATTTAAAAAAATATATATTTTTGCAATATACCCTTCCGCAAAAATGTTATTTCTCTTATTTTATGATGCATACTGTTAGATTAAAAGAAGAAAATTAGAGTGTTTGCGATTTGTGTGTGTGTTGTATGAGAGTGTGTGTGGTTTGCGTGTTATATGAGAGTGTGTGTGTATGTGTAATATGAGTATGTGTGTGTTGTATGAGAGTGTGTGTGGTTTGTGTGTTATATGAGAGTGTGTGTGTTGTGTGTATGTGTAATATAAGTATGTGTGTGTTGTATGAGTGTGTGTGTGGTTTGTGTGTAATATGAGAGTGTGTGTGTTGTGTGTATGTGTAATATGAGTATGTGTGTGTTGTATTAGTGTGTGTGTTGTATGAGAGTGTGTGTGTTGTATAAGAGAGTGTGTGGTGTGTGTATTATATGATAGTGTGTGCTGTGTGTGTATGTGTAATATGAGAGTGTGTGTGTTGTCTGTATGTGTAATATGAGTATGTGTGTGTTGTATTAGTGTGTGTGTTGTATGAGAGTGTGTGTGTTGTATAAGAGAGTGTGTGGTGTGTGTATTATATGATAGTGTGTGCTGTGTGTGTATGTGTAATATGAGAGTGTGTGTGTTGTCTGTATGTGTAATATGAGTATGTGTGTGTTGTATGAGAGTGTGTGTTGTATGAGAGTGTATGTGGTGTATAAGAGTGTGTGTGGTGTATAAGAGTGTTATGTGTTATTACATTTTACAACACGCTCAAGTTTGACTACAATTAGGTATAAAGTACACACACATTTTACTCACTTTGCCAAAATTGCAGCTATCTTGTATATTACTTCAGAAATTTTCAGACCAAGAATAAAAATAGGGTTGCAAAGGTATGTGGTCTGGTTGCACTGGGTCTAGAGAAAAAAAGTTTGAAGAACCCTTGACTATGAGACTCACATAAATGTGCTGATCACATCCGCCAGACCTCGCTGAATGCGGAGAGCAATACGCTGGATACATAGGGCTGGGCTTCCGCCAAAATTTTTCGGGGACAATGACAAAAAAGTGAAATATGCCCAGACAATAAGCATGCACATACATACTGTGTATATAAATCAGGAGTTGAAAATTATCCCACAATGCAACTAGTCTGAGTTTACTAGTAAATTATAAATTTCAAAATATGCTAAACTTTAATACAGTTTTTTTTGGGTGGGGGTGGGGGGTAATACAATTAATGTCTCTAGACTCCTAACTTATAATTGAAAATAGGAGCATATAGTTTTATTTATTATTATGTGCTTTGTTTATTTGATCTGTTGCATTATAAAGAAGGAAATTTTAATGGGACATTAAACACTGATGGATAGATTACAAGTGGAGCGGTAGATTGCACTCCTGCTTGTGCGTTATCCCCGCTAGTCTTCGGCTTTTTGCGCATGTCCGATAGCGTGTGTATACTAAGTTGAAAGTAAAAAGTTTTCACTCGTGCGCCAATCCGACGCAAGCAAAAAGCCGAACTTCGAATATCACAACCATGTTAACAAATTCCCCAAAGGTTTCAATGGATGGGGAAAAGTGGAAAAAAAAAACTAACACTTAAGTGTGCTAACCCGACATTAAATACTATAGATATTTTACATTCCCATGTTCTTCAGATAGCAGAATATGTTCTAGTTATTCATAAATACATATTTCTATATACCCGTATTTGCTTGATTATAAGACGACCCCCCCAAACGTGGATATTGTTGAAAACCCCCCAAAAGACCTTGATTATAAGACTACACCCCCCAAAAAAGAACACACAGTTTTCGCCATAAAACATTGTTTTATCAGTGCAACAAGAGCATTTATAATTATTAGTCAAATGTCCCTTTAAAATGAGTCATGAAGGCTTAACTAAGCACTATGCAGCTTTTCTCCTCTTGCACCTATGAAAATTCTCAGTCCACTTTGCCTCACAAATAGCCCCCTCTGTCTCTTTACCTTCACCCTCTTTTTTATTCTTCTTTTTATTGTGCAATCATCTTGCTAAAAAATAAAATGAAATTGTTTGTGAGAGACCGCTCAAAATAGTGTGCACACAATTTAAGAAAAATAAATCTCCAAATAAGAAAAAAAGAAAGTCAATAGTTAATCCACACATAATAACAGATCTCTGATATATATATTAAACAATACACATTATAATTTGTGAATAAAATATCATAAAGTACGTACTCCAAGTTGGTTAATTTTTATCAGATACACACATTTACAACATTTAAACAAATTTGCTAGTGTATAGCAATGACAAAGAAAACAACAATTAAAACAATTAAAATAAAATAAAGAGATATTAAAAATAATAAAAAATAAAAAAAAGGAGGGGGGTAAACCCAAACCCAGTTCCCTGTGGTGCCTCCCGGTACCATTCGCATATGCTCTGACCACTTAACGATGTTCACTCATCCATTGTTGAGGAAGTATGTCTTCCAGGATCAATATCATAAATGGTATAGAGTTCTTTATAGGTATAATAAATTGTCTTTGTGTAGCTAGTGGCCAAGATTGTATACATTTTAGCCATTTAGCAAAAAATTCACTCTCATCTAGAAGTGTATTGTTCTGTAATTCTACCATCATTTGTAATTTCATAGAGGCCTATTTATCAAGCCGTCAACCGCAAATACGCTGGAATTCCGCTGTGTAATTGTGGCGAGCCTGATTTGTCCCATTTATCAAAGCCTACAGACCAGCAAAAGTTGAAATTTGTGACGTAACATATGATCCGCCGGTCTCAATCCGACACAGATTGATGCTTACGTCATTACAGATGTTCCGAATACAAATCCGGCACTATCTGACAACTTTTGCCATTTATCAAACTTCTAACAGGTACGCTCGCAACTATTCCGGCCCAGCGTACCTGGTTTTCAATCCGCCACCCTGGAGGCCGCGGATGCCATTGGAATCAATGGGAGTCTGAAAGCAGCGAAAGCTAGTGTTCGATGCTGCCAGATATCCCAATGATTTCTATGCTATAAAACCAGTAAAGTTTACACCTAACACCCTAACATAAGTCCTGAGTCTAAACACCCCTAATCTGCCGCCCGACATTGCCGCCACCTACATAATGTTATTGACCCCAATTCCACCGCTCCAGGACCCCGCCGCCACCTAAATAAATATATTAACCTCTATCCCGTCGCTCCCGGACCCCACCGCCACCTACATAATGTTATTAACCACTATCCTGCTGCTCCCCGACACCGCCGCAACTAAAGTTATTAACCCCTATCCCGCCGCTCCCGGAGCCCACCATGACTAAATACATTTATTAACCCCTATCCCGCCGCTCCCGGAGCCCACCATGACTAAATAAATTTATTAACCCCTATCCCTCCGCTCCCGGAGCCCACCGCAACTCTAATAAAGTTATTAACCCCTATCCTACCACTCCTGGAGCCCACAGCAACTTTAATAAAGGTATTAACCCCTATCCTGCCGCTCCCAGAGCCCTCTGCAACTAAATAAATGTATTAACCCCTAAACTCATCCCTATCTTATAATAAATATAAACTTACCTTTAGAATTAAAATAAACTATATTAAACTACTAATGAACCTACCCTAACTATTATCCTACAATTACATTAAACTATATTAAACTATTAATTAACCTATCCTAACTATTATACTAAAATTACATTAAATTACAATAAACTATTAATTAACCTACCCTAACTATTATACTAAAATTAATTTAATTTACATTAAACTATATTATACTAAAACTACATTAAACTAACAATTAAATGAACTATATTACATATTTAAACACCTAACCCTACTCAAATTAGTTAAATCTACTATAAAGAATGACTAAGTTACAAAACAAATAACAACTAAGTTACAAAAAATAAACAACACTAAGTTACACAAATAAAAAATAAATGATCAAATATTTAAACTAATTACACCTAATCTAATAGCCCTAAAGCCCCCAAAAATAAAAAACCCTAGCCTACAATAAACTACCAATGGCCCTTAAAATGGCCTTTGCGGGCATTGCCCCAAAGAAATCAGCTCTTTTACCTGTAAATAAAAATACAAATACCCCCCCCAACAGTAAAACCCACCACCCACACAACCAACCCCCCAAATAAAAACCTATCTAAAAAACCTAAGTTCCCCATTGCCCTGAAAAGGGCATTTGGATGGGCATTGCCTAACCTAAAATTAAAACCCACCCAATAAACCCTTAAAAAACCTAACACTAATTCCCGAAGATCCACTTACAGTTTTTGAAGACCCGACATCCATCCTCAACAAAGCGGCAGAAGTCCTCAGCGAAGCCGGCAGAAGTCTTCATCCAAGCGGGCCGAAGTCTTCATCCAAGCCGGCAGAAGTCTTAATCCAGACGGCATCTTCTATCTTCATCCATCCGGCATGGAGCAGCTCCATTTTCAAGACATCCAGCGCGGAGCATCCTCTTCTTACGACGTCTTCTGAAGAATGAAGTTTCCCTTTAAATGACGTCATCCAAGATGGCGTCCCTTACATTCCGATTGGCTGATAGAATTTTTGTGGCGTATTTGTGGCGAGCCTGATTCGCCTTAGTTATCAAACCCTACAGACCGGCAGTAGAAAGTAGAATTTAGTGACGTAACATACGATCCGCCGGACTCAGTCCAACACAGATTGATGTTTACGTCACTACAGATGTTGAGCACTATCTGACTACTTTTGCTAGTTATCAAATAACTAGCAGGTACGCTCGGCACTATTCCGGCCCAGCGTACCTGGTTTTCTGTCAGGTTAGGTAATGTCCAGAAGAAGACCCAAATGCTAGGGCGAACTAAAATGACACCCTAGCACTCTGAGTTTAATCCAGGACGTGACCCCACGACAACTTCTATAAAACAAGGTACTCACGATATGGAGCAGTGTTGATCTGAGTCCTCTGGATAGAATAATGGAAAACTTGATAGCAGAAGAATAAACCTCAGACTTTGATATTATAATCAAGCAGTTCAGGAATAGACCACAACAGAACCCAAGGTGCTGAATAAGACAACTTGAAATCAGGCAGATAGTGGGTTAAACAATAATACAGTCAATAATGCAGAGATTGGCAACTTATAATCAGGCAGTTTGAGGGTTAAGCACAGCGTGGTCAGTAATGCAGAGTTTGGCAACTTGTAATCAGGCAGTTTGAGGGTTAAGCACAGCATGGTCAGTAATACAGAGTTTGGCAACTTGTAATCAGGCAGTTTGAGGGTTAAGCAAATGCGTGGTCAGTAATGCAGAGTTTGGCAACTTGTAATCAGGCAGTTTGAGGGTTAAGCACAGCGTGGTCAGTAATGCAGAATTTGGCAACTTGTAATCAGGCAGTTTGAGGGTTAAGCAACAGCGTAGTCAGTAATGCAGAGTTTGGCAAGTTGTAGTCAGGCAGTTTCAGGGTTAAGCAACAGCGTGGTCAGTAATGCAGAGTTTGGCAACTTGTAGTCAGGCAACTTCTATAAAACAAGGTACTCATGATATGGAGCAGTGTTGACCTGAGTCCTCTGGATAGAATAATGGAAAACTTGATAGCAGAAGAATAAACCTCAGACTTGGATATTATAATCAAGCAGTTCAGGAATAGACCACAACAGAACCCAAGGTGCTGAATAAGACAACTTGAAATCAGGCAGATAGTGGGTTAAACAATAATACAGTCAATAATGCCGAGTTTGGCAACTTGTAATCAGGCAGTTTGAGGGTTAAGCACAGTGTGGTCAGTAATGCAGAGTTTGGCAATTTGTAATCAGGCAGTTTGAGGGTTAAGCACAGTGTGGTCAGTAATGCAGAGTTTGGCAACTTGTAATCAAGCAGTTTGAGGGTTAAGCAACAGCGTGGTCAGTAATGCAGAGTTTGGCAAGTTGTAGTCAGGCAGTTTGAGGGTTAAGCAACAGCGTGGTCAGTAATGTAGAGTTTGGCAACTTGTAGTCAGGCAGTTTGAGGGTTAAGCAACAGCGTGGTCAGACAGGCAAAAGTTCTTAACATAAGTTTGGAGCTTTTTAATAACAATGATTAATTATGAAGTTTATTCCACCAGATAATTGTACTGCAGAGAATAGATTAATAAATGCAAACATAGGTGAGTGTTTACAGAGTCAAGAGGGATTTTTCACCTCTAGGCCAGTGATTTGGACTAACCCACACAGGTGTACCACATCAATCATAGTGTTGTCAAATACAAACTCCCAAAATATCTTTGGAAGGGTTATACCACCTCAAAGGTGTAAAATAAAAGGGGTGGGAGGGATCATCTATCCCAGTAAGGGAACCTATTTACATGTTCACCAGTTTGGAGCTTTTTAATAACAATGATTAGTTATGAAGTTTATTCCACCAGATAATTGTACTGCAGAGAATAGATTAATAAATGCAAACATAGGTGAGTGTTTACAGAGTCAAGGGGGATTTTTCACCTCTAGGCCAGTGATTTGGACTAACCCACACAGGTGTACCACATCAATCATTCTCCAGCAAAAAGAGGTGTTTGGTTCTGTTCATTAGTGAGGTATATAAGGCAGTGAAGGGTAGCATGATTTATTATGATTTTTTATGCCTGATGAAACGGTCTGTGAACCGTGAAACGCGTTGCATGATTGGGTGATTATTGGACACCCTGTTATCCACTCTCATCAGCAATCATTGTGCTGTTGTTTTTAAACTTTTATGCTTTTTTAAATAAATTTGGATATATCTTTTATCCTTTGAGTGGATTCATTTCTACCCACCATCTGCCATTGTTCACCTATGAGAGACCAGCCCAGCACCTGAGGGAACACATTATCATACAAATATCAGGATACCTAGAGTTTGGGTGAGCTGCCACACCTCTACCAATCTGCAGCCTGCTTCTACAAGCACATTGGTGTGCTCTGGGAATATGTGAGTACCCTCCATATTAAGGAATCTGTTGTGGTTGTACCATTAATAGTCTGCACATGTGGTGCCCGTATTTCTTGTCTCCCTTATAGCACCACCATCTTACGCCAAGAGCGCCTTCAAGTGGGTGAGCTGTCACACCTTTCTAATTCTGCAGCCCGCCCCTACCAGCACATAAGTGTGCTCTCCAAATTTGTGAGTACCCATTTGGCAATAGTTCTGTGACTTGTTAATTAATAGATGATACCACACATGAGGCGCCCCCTCCATTCTGTTTTATCTTATATAGTACCCACCTGGACCATCCAGTGAGGAGGAGGCAGCCGCTACAGCAATCGTTATCCTTTGAAGAACGTATAAAGGACTGTCTAATTTTTCACAATTGCAAGTGTATTTTCACTACAGTATCTAAGAATTTACTGTTTTCTGCCTTTATTGTGTATATACTCATCTATGATAGCTTAACATTGCCCTATCATATATACTTTTGTTCTAGATTATTGATGATACTGCATCTTGAGCGCCCCCTTAAGCGATTAGGTTTTTTCAGAAAAGTTCTTAACAAATTTTCAAGCAGGATTGGAGTAGGCAAATAACGAGGTCGATCAGGCAGAGGTCCGGTAACAGAAGTCAAATAGCAAACAGAGTACTCACGAAAGCCACAGAAGTTAAACACACAAACGGGCACCAGAGGATCGAATCACCGGAATATGAACTAAGCCTGACGTCAGCAGCGTGGGACGGCTCAGAATGTGTGATACGTTGCTAGGCAACTAAGCACAAAGACAGAACAGCCGGAAACCCGGAAGATGAAAGCGGAGCGTGACAGTGCCCCCTCCTCAAGGACCCCTCTGGGGGACTCAACCAGGCTTAGTAGGATACTTCATATGAAAAGACTTGACAAGAGAAGGAGCATGAACATGAGAGGCAGGTTCCCAAGACTGTTCAGTAATAGGATAACCCTTCCAATGGACTAGGTAGTACAACCGATTGCCCCGTAACCTGGAGTCTAGGATCTGACTGACCTTGAATTCTGAAGTACCCTCTACAAGGAGCGGAGGAGGAAGTTTAAGTTTGATGGAGAACCGGTTCTTAATTACTGGCTTGAGAAGAGAAACATGAAACACTGGATGGATCTTAAGGGTCTTGGGTAAGGCCAGACGATAAGCTAAAGAGCAGACTTTGGAAACAATTCGGAAAGGTCCAATGCATTTGGGACCCAATTTTGTACAAGGCTGTTTTAGATGTATAAATCTGGTGGATAACCATACCCTGTCTCCAGTGCGAAGTAAAGGAGCCTTACACCTTCTGCAATCAGCATATCTTTTGTACTTAATGGAAGAAGAGAGTAGATTTTAACAGATGTGTTTACAATGATTACTGAGATTTTTTACAATACGATCTGCTCCAGGAACTTCAGTAGAACTGGTAATCATAGGAAAAGTTCTAGGCTCAAAGCCATAAGCTGCCTTAAAGGGTGAGGTCTGTAAGGAGGAATTGAAGCGAGAGTTGTGAGCTAATTCCGCTAAAGGTAATCACTGTGACCAGTTAGAATGTTGATGGTTTACATAGTGTCTGAGATAAGACTCCAAGGATTGATTTACACACTCGGTCTGTCCGTTGGACTGCAGATGATGTGCAGTAGAAAGAGATAAGTTGATTCCGAAGTGCTTACAGAAAGACCTAAAAAATCGAGAGACAAATTGAACACCACGATCAGAAACTATGTCAGAAGGAAATCCATGTAATCGAGAGATATGAAGAACAAAAAGTTCAGAAAGTTTTCGAGCAGAAGGCAATCCAGGAAGAGGAATGAAATGAGCAGACTTGGAGAATCGGTCCACTACTACCCAAATGGTCGTATTTCCAGCAGAAACAGGAAGATCCGTAACAAAGTCCATGGATATATGGGACCAAGGGTAATGAGGGACTGGAAGGGGTACCTGTTAGCGTACTTCTAACAGGTACGCTCGCAACTATTCCGGCCCAGCGTACCTGGTTTTCAATCCGCCACCCTGGAGGCCGCGGATGCCATTGGAATCAATGGGAGTCTGAAAGCAGCGAAAGCTAGTGTTCGATGCTGCCAGATATCCCAATGATTTCTATGCTATAAAACCAGTAAAGTTTACACCTAACACCCTAACATAAGTCCTGAGTCTAAACACCCCTAATCTGCCACCCGACATTGCCGCCACCTACATAATGTTATTGACCCCAATTCCACCGCTCCAGGACCCCGTCGCCACCTAAATGAATATATTAACCTCTATCCCGTCGCTCCCAGACCCCACCGCCACCTACATAATGTTATTAACCACTATCCTGCTGCTCCCCGACACCGCCGCAACTAAAGTTATTAACCCCTATCCCGCCGCTCCCGGAGCCCACCATGACTAAATAAATTTATTAACCCCTATCCCTCCGCTCCCGGAGCCCACCGCAACTCTAATAAAGTTATTAACCCCTATCCTACCACTCCTGGAGCCCACAGCAACTTTAATAAAGGTATTAACCCCTATCCTGCCGCTCCCAGAGCCCTCTGCAACTAAATAAATGTATTAACCCCTAAACTC
This sequence comes from Bombina bombina, assembly GCF_027579735.1. Taxonomy (NCBI): domain Eukaryota; kingdom Metazoa; phylum Chordata; class Amphibia; order Anura; family Bombinatoridae; genus Bombina; species Bombina bombina. The sequence continues at coordinate 1,004,527,190 of NC_069501.1, read as the reverse complement.
ATCCCTATCTTATAATAAATATAAACTTACCTTTAGAATTAAAATAAACTATATTAAACTACTAATGAACCTACCCTAACTATTATCCTACAATTACATTAAACTATATTAAACTATTAATTAACCTATCCTAACTATTATACTAAAATTACATTAAATTACAATAAACTATTAATTAACCTATCCTAACTATTATACTAAAATTACATTAAATTACAATAAACTATTAATTAACCTACCCTAACTATTATACTAAAATTAATTTAATTTACATTAAACTATATTATACTAAAACTACATTAAACTAACAATTAAATGAACTATATTACATATTTAAACACCTAACCCTACTCAAATTAGTTAAATCTACTATAAAGAATGACTAAGTTACAAAACAAATAACAACTAAGTTACAAAAAATAAACAACACTAAGTTACACAAAATAAAAAATAAATGATCAAATATTTAAACTAATTACACCTAATCTAATAGCCCTAAAGCCCCCAAAAATAAAAAACCCTAGCCTACAATAAACTACCAATGGCCCTTAAAATGGCCTTTGCGGGCATTGCCCCAAAGAAATCAGCTCTTTTACCTGTAAATAAAAATACAAATACCCCCCCAACAGTAAAACCCACCACCCACACAACCAACCCCCCAAATAAAAACCTATCTAAAAAACCTAAGTTCCCCATTGCCCTGAAAAGGGCATTTGGATGGGCATTGCCTAACCTAAAATTAAAACCCACCCAATAAACCCTTAAAAAACCTAACACTAATTCCCGAAGATCCACTTACAGTTTTTGAAGACCCGACATCCATCCTCAACAAAGCGGCAGAAGTCCTCAGCGAAGCCGGCAGAAGTCTTCATCCAAGCGGGCCGAAGTCTTCATCCAAGCCGGCAGAAGTCTTAATCCAGACGGCATCTTCTATCTTCATCCATCCGGCATGGAGCAGCTCCATTTTCAAGACATCCAGCGCGGAGCATCCTCTTCTTACGACGTCTTCTGAAGAATGAAGTTTCCCTTTAAATGACGTCATCCAAGATGGCGTCCCTTACATTCCGATTGGCTGATAGAATTTTTGTGGCGTATTTGTGGCGAGCCTGATTCGCCTTAGTTATCAAACCCTACAGACCGGCAGTAGAAAGTAGAATTTAGTGACGTAACATACGATCCGCCGGACTCAGTCCAACACAGATTGATGTTTACGTCACTACAGATGTTGAGCACTATCTGACTACTTTTGCTAGTTATCAAATAACTAGCAGGTACGCTCGGCACTATTCCGGCCCAGCGTACCTGGTTTTCTGTCAGGTTAGGTAATGTCCAGAAGAAGACCCAAATGCTAGGGCGAACTAAAATGACACCCTAGCACTCTGAGTTTAATCCAGGACGTGACCCCACGACAACTTCTATAAAACAAGGTACTCACGATATGGAGCAGTGTTGATCTGAGTCCTCTGGATAGAATAATGGAAAACTTGATAGCAGAAGAATAAACTTAGACTTTGATATTATAATCAAGCAGTTCAGGAATAGACCACAACAGAACCCAAGGTGCTGAATAAGACAACTTGAAATCAGGCAGATAGTGGGTTAAACAATAATACAGTCAATAATGCAGAGATTGGCAACTTATAATCAGGCAGTTTGAGGGTTAAGCACAGCGTGGTCAGTAATGCAGAGTTTGGCAACTTGTAATCAGGCAGTTTGAGGGTTAAGCACAGCATGGTCAGTAATACAGAGTTTGGCAACTTGTAATCAGGCAGTTTGAGGGTTAAGCAAATGCGTGGTCAGTAATGCAGAGTTTGGCAACTTGTAATCAGGCAGTTTGAGGGTTAAGCACAGCGTGGTCAGTAATGCAGAATTTGGCAACTTGTAATCAGGCAGTTTGAGGGTTAAGCAACAGCGTGGTCAGTAATGCAGAGTTTGGCAAGTTGTAGTCAGGCAGTTTCAGGGTTAAGCAACAGCGTGGTCAGTAATGCAGAGTTTGGCAACTTGTAGTCAGGCAACTTCTATAAAACAAGGTACTCATGATATGGAGCAGTGTTGACCTGAGTCCTCTGGATAGAATAATGGAAAACTTGATAGCAGAAGAATAAACCTCAGACTTGGATATTATAATCAAGCAGTTCAGGAATAGACCACAACAGAACCCAAGGTGCTGAATAAGACAACTTGAAATCAGGCAGATAGTGGGTTAAACAATAATACAGTCAATAATGCCGAGTTTGGCAACTTGTAATCAGGCAGTTTGAGGGTTAAGCACAGTGTGGTCAGTAATGCAGAGTTTGGCAATTTGTAATCAGGCAGTTTGAGGGTTAAGCACAGTGTGGTCAGTAATGCAGAGTTTGGCAACTTGTAATCAAGCAGTTTGAGGGTTAAGCAACAGCGTGGTCAGTAATGCAGAGTTTGGCAAGTTGTAGTCAGGCAGTTTGAGGGTTAAGCAACAGCGTGGTCAGTAATGTAGAGTTTGGCAACTTGTAGTCAGGCAGTTTGAGGGTTAAGCAACAGCGTGGTCAGACAGGCAAAAGTTCTTAACATAAGTTTGGAGCTTTTTAATAACAATGATTAATTATGAAGTTTATTCCACCAGATAATTGTACTGCAGAGAATAGATTAATAAATGCAAACATAGGTGAGTGTTTACAGAGTCAAGAGGGATTTTTCACCTCTAGGCCAGTGATTTGGACTAACCCACACAGGTGTACCACATCAATCATAGTGTTGTCAAATACAGACTCCCAAAATATCTTTGGAAGGGTTATACCACCTCAAAGGTGTAAAATAAAAGGGGTGGGAGGGATCATCTATCCCAGTAAGGGAACCTATTTACATGTTCACCAGTTTGGAGCTTTTTAATAACAATGATTAGTTATGAAGTTTATTCCACCAGATAATTGTACTGCAGAGAATAGATTAATAAATGCAAACATAGGTGAGTGTTTACAGAGTCAAGGGGGATTTTTCACCTCTAGGCCAGTGATTTGGACTAACCCACACAGGTGTACCACATCAATCATTCTCCAGCAAAAAGAGGTGTTTGGTTCTGTTCATTAGTGAGGTATATAAGGCAGTGAAGGGTAGCATGATTTATTATGATTTTTTATGCCTGATGAAACGGTCTGTGAACCGTGAAACGCGTTGCATGATTGGGTGATTATTGGACACCCTGTTATCCACTCTCATCAGCAATCATTGTGCTGTTGTTTTTAAACTTTTATGCTTTTTTAAATAAATTTGGATATATCTTTTATCCTTTGAGTGGATTCATTTCTACCCACCATCTGCCATTGTTCACCTATGAGAGACCAGCCCAGCACCTGAGGGAACACATTATCATACAAATATCAGGATACCTAGAGTTTGGGTGAGCTGCCACACCTCTACCAATCTGCAGCCTGCTTCTACAAGCACATTGGTGTGCTCTGGGAATATGTGAGTACCCTCCATATTAAGGAATCTGTTGTGGTTGTACCATTAATAGTCTGCACATGTGGTGCCCGTATTTCTTGTCTCCCTTATAGCACCACCATCTTACGCCAAGAGCGCCTTCAAGTGGGTGAGCTGTCACACCTTTCTAATTCTGCAGCCCGCCCCTACCAGCACATAAGTGTGCTCTCCAAATTTGTGAGTACCCATTTGGCAATAGTTCTGTGACTTGTTAATTAATAGATGATACCACACATGAGGCGCCCCTCCATTCTGTTTTATCTTATATAGTACCACCTGGACCATCCAGTGAGGAGGAGGCAGCCGCTACAGCAATCGTTATCCTTTGAAGAACGTATAAAGGACTGTCTAATTTTTCACAATTGCAAGTGTATTTTCACTACAGTATCTAAGAATTTACTGTTTTCTGCCTTTATTGTGTATATACTCATCTATGATAGCTTAACATTGCCCTATCATATATACTTTTGTTCTAGATTATTGATTATACTGCATCTTGAGCGCCCCCTTAAGCGATTAGGTTTTTTCAGAAAAGTTCTTAACAAATTTTCAAGCAGGATTGGAGTAGGCAAATAACGAGGTCGATCAGGCAGAGGTCCGGTAACAGAAGTCAAATAGCAAACAGAGTACTCACGAAAGCCACAGAAGTTAAACACACAAACGGGCACCAGAGGATCGAATCACCGGAATATGAACTAAGCCTGACGTCAGCAGCGTGGGACGGCTCAGAATGTGCGATATGTTGCTAGGCAACTAAGCACAAAGACAGAACAGCCGGAAACCCGGAAGATGAAAGCGGAGCGTGACAGTGCCCCCTCCTCAAGGACCCCTCTGGGGGACTCAACCAGGCTTAGTAGGATACTTCATATGAAAAGACTTGACAAGAGAAGGAGCATGAACATGAGAGGCAGGTTCCCAAGACTGTTCAGTAATAGGATAACCCTTCCAATGGACTAGGTAGTACAACCGATTGCCCCGTAACCTGGAGTCTAGGATCTGACTGACCTTGAATTCTGAAGTACCCTCTACAAGGATCGGAGGAGGAAGTTTAAGTTTGATGGAGAACCGGTTCTTAATTACTGGCTTGAGAAGAGAAACATGAAACACTGGATGGATCTTAAGGGTCTTGGGTAAGGCCAGACGATAAGCTAAAGAGCAGACTTTGGAAACAATTCGGAAAGGTCCAATGCATTTGGGACCCAATTTTGTACAAGGCTGTTTTAGATGTATAAATCTGGTGGATAACCATACCCTGTCTCCAGTGCGAAGTAAAGGAGCCTTACACCTTCTGCAATCAGCATATCTTTTGTACTTAATGGAAGAAGAGAGTAGATTTTAACAGATGTGTTTACAATGATTACTGAGATTTTTTACAATACGATCTGCTCCAGGAACTTCAGTAGAACTGGTAATCATAGGAAAAGTTCTAGGCTCAAAGCCATAAGCTGCCTTAAAGGGTGAGGTCTGTAAGGAGGAATTGAAGCGAGAGTTGTGAGCTAATTCCGCTAAAGGTAATAACTGTGACCAGTTAGAATGTTGATGGTTTACATAGTGTCTGAGATAAGACTCCAAGGATTGATTTACACACTCGGTCTGTCCGTTGGACTGCAGATGATGTGCAGTAGAAAGAGATAAGTTGATTCCGAAGTGCTTACAGAAAGACCTCCAAAATCGAGAGACAAATTGAACACCACGATCAGAAACTATGTCAGAAGGAAATCCATGTAATCGAGAGATATGAAGAACAAAAAGTTCAGAAAGTTTTCGAGCAGAAGGCAATCCAGGAAGAGGAATGAAATGAGCAGACTTGGAGAATCGGTCCACTACTACCCAAATGGTCGTATTTCCAGCAGAAACAGGAAGATCCGTAACAAAGTCCATGGATATATGGGACCAAGGGTAATGAGGGACTGGAAGGGGTTGGAACAATCCAAACGGTTGATGAGTAGACTGTTTATTAGATGCACAAGAGCTACAAGTGGCAATGTACTCCTTAACGTCCCTCCTCATGGTGGACCACCAAACATGCTGCTTAAGTCTCCACAGAGTATTGGTTACCTCAGGATGACCTGCCAATTTATTGTCGTGAACCCAATGTAAAAGCCTAAGATGTAATTTACTGGGTACATACAGGATCCCAGAAGGAAGTTTGTAAGAAGAAGGTACCTGGTTTTGAGCTGAACTTAAGGCCTGTACAGGAAAAGAGAATACTTGAGCCAGAACTCTGACAGGACGTAGTATGGGTTCAGAATCCAGTGGAGTAGGTTCTGTAGATTGAAATTGCCTGGATAATGCATCTGCCTGTGAATTTTTGGAACCAGGAACATAGGAAAGTACAAAATTGAACCTGGAAAAGAACAAGGCCCACCAAGACTGATGAGGATTGAGGCTGTATGGAGGTACAGGAGATTCTTGTGGTCTGTGAGGATGAAAAACAGTTGACTAGTACCCTCTAACCAATGTCTCCACTCATCCAAAGCAAGTTTCAGAGCCAATAGTTCTTTATTGCCCACATCATAGTTTAACTCGGTAGGATTGAACTTCTTTGAAAAGAACGCCACCGGATGTATCTTACTAGTAGTCGGATTTCGTTGAGAGAGAACAGCTCCAGCAGCAATAGAAGAATCATCCACCTCCAGGACAAATTGGAGATCAGGAATGGGATGACTAAGAAGAGGTGCTGAAGAAAATGCAGATTTCAGAGTTTCAAAAGCCCGTACAGACAAATCAGACCAGTTCCTACAATCTTGACCCTTCTTAGTAAGAGAAGTGAGAGGAGACGTGATGTCAGCAAAGTTTTTAATGAACTTTCTATAGTAATTGGCAAAGCCAAGAAACCTTTGCAAGGATTTGAGGGTGGGTGGTCTGGGCCAGTCCTTGATTGCTGAAAGTTTAGCTGGATCCATATCAAATCCAGATTCTGAAATAATAAACCCCAAAAAAGGAATGGAACTCTGATGGAAAGAGCATTTCTCTATATTAGCGAAAAGGGAGTTATCACGTAATCTTTGAAGCACATGTTTTACATGGTGTACATGTTCCTGTAATGTTCTGGAATAGATCAGTATGTCATCAAGATAAATGATAACATATTGTTTTAAATAATCTCTAAAGATCTCATTAACAAAATGCTGGAACACTGCTGGTGCATTGCACAATCCAAAAGGCATTACAAGATACTCGTAGTGACCAAATTTGGTGTTAAATGCTGTCTTCCATTTGTCTCCCTTACGAATTCTGACCAAATTGTAGGCCCCGTGATGATCCAATTTGGAAAAAACAGAAGCACCTTGAAGATGATCAAATAGCTCAGGGATGAGCGGAAGAGGATAACTGTTTTTGACAGTAATCTGATTCAAGGCTCGATAATCAATACAGGGGCGAAGCCCTCCATCTTTTTTCCCAATGAAGAAAAAACCTGCTCCCACATGTGAAGATGAAGGACGAATAAATCCTCTGGCCAAGTTGTCTTTAAAGTATTCTTCAAGAGAGATATTTTCTTGATGAGAGAGAGGATAGGTCCTCCCTTTAGGTAGAGGTGCCCCGGATAACAGATTAATAGGACAGTCAAAAATCCGGTGAGAAGGTAACATTTCAGCCTCCTTTCTAGAAAAAACATCACAGAAGTCATGATAGTTATGAGGCAAAGACTCAGGAACATCCAAAAGAGCCACAACAGGACTGGATGGTTTGGAAGGATTTTGCAGACAATGTTTAAAACAGGTAGTTCCCCAGGAAATAAGCTCTCCTTTAGACCAGGAGAATACTGGACCATGAAGCTGCAACCACAGTAACCCCAAAATTAATGGTATGTGGGGGGAAGAGATGACATCGAAACTAATAATTTCAGAGTGGAGTATGCCAACAGACAAAAGAAGAGGTATAGTAGAATGTTGGATGATTCCAGATCCCAGAGGCTGCCCACTAACAGTAGTTACCTTGATTAATTGTTTCTTGGTTAGAAGAGGAATCCTGATAGAGTTAACAAAACTTAAATCAATGAACACTCCAGCAGCTCCAGAGTCGATGAGAGCTTGAGCTTGAAACTTGGTATTACCAAAAGTGATGGTTACAGGAACAACGAGTTTAGGATTGAGGGATGTCATAGGATTCTGACTTAACTCTGACCCTCGATCAATAGTTAAGCCTTGGCTTTTACTGGCCGGATAGAACAGTCCTTCAGTAAGTGACCTTTGGTGCCACAATACAAACATAACCCAAGGGTACGCATTCTATGGCTAGTGATGTCCCGAACTGTTCGCCCGCGAACGGTTCACAGCGAACATAGCTTGTTCGCGTTCGCGTTTGTGGGCGAACACATGGCGATGTTCGATCCGCCCCTATGTGTCATCATTGTGGAAACTTTGACCCTTTATGTCACAGCCGCCTGACACATTAGAGCCAATCAACATGAGACACTCCCTCACAGACACTCCCAGCTACTCGGAATCCGCCATTTTAGACTCATAACGACCTTGCTTTTTTAATGATAGGACGTGTTATGTTTTTGCTCCTGACATTCATAGGAAAAACATAGCTAGGCTAGTGTATTTACAGTCCAGAAGGACTCCACTCATCTCTGCTGCAAGCACAGCACCCCAAAAAGCCCTTTTTAGGGCTATATTTCATGCCGTTTTTTTTTTATTTCTTTTTTTTTTATTAGCATTTGCCTGGCTTTCAGCTGTGTGTTTAAGGCTCACAGCATATGCTGTGACTACTGCCACCACTGATATCTCCCTAACAACATTAGTTTAAATTTAACTAACCCAAAAATATAATTATTTTTCTAGTGTAATTTTTTTTCATTTTCTATCAGGCCAGTGTCACACAGCATATACTCTGGTTCATTGCTCTGTGCCAGCCAGCAGCCAGCAGTGTTAATATCCGTTTATAACATTATTTTTAATTTAAAAAAAAACACAAAAAAATATTTTTCTAGTGTAATCTAATTACATTTACTATCATGCCTGTGTCTGTCAGGCTCACTCAGCATTAATATACCTCTTTTTTTTCAGTCTTTTGGTTAATTGGTCTGTGCCAGGCAGCCACCCAGCACTCATATCTATTTTTCTTTCACCTTAATTTTAATATATAAAAAAAAAAAAAGTTTAAATTTGTTTGCTAGTGTAATCAAATCTAATTTTCTATCCGGCCTGTGTGTTTTGCTGACATAGAGAGCCTACTGTGTTTACTTGCTGCCCTCCCTAGTCTATGAGCCACGACTCATATGTGTTTAACCTTTTTTTAATTTCCCCCCCAAAAAATAATTTCAATCATTTTTCTAGTGTAATCTAATAGTATTTTCTATCAGGCGTGTGTGTATCCGACATACATACCCTACTGTTTTTAATAGCTGCCCAAGGCTATCAGCCACGACTCATATGTATGTGCTTAACCTTTTTCTTAAAATTTCCAAAAAAAAGTCTTTAAATCATTATGCTAGTGTAATCTAATTGTATTTTCTATCAGGCCTGTGTCTAACTGTCTATCTGACTTACACAGCATACTGTTGTTATAATTGCTGCCCTACGTAGCAGCCAGCCAGTGCGACCACTCATAGAGTCATATGTGCATTGCACTTCTTAACATAATTTTAATATTAAAATCTAAAATTTTAAAATATTTTGCTAGTGTAATGTAACTTAATTTTCTATCAGTCCTGTGTTTTTGTCACTTACACAACATACTGTGTTAAATTACTGCCATACCTACCATCCACGACTCATATCTGCCAGCCTGTCTGCCAGGCCCAAGTAGCCAATTAGTGGCACCAATCACAATTCTTGTAACAGTAATAAAAAAAAAAAAAAAACATAATTTTTTGGACTGCAAATATTCAGTCTCCTAGGGCCATTGAATTTCATTTACCTCCTGCCTGCCACTGCCAGCCTTTTGTGCCAGGCCGTCTAGCCAACTATTTACACCAATCATCATTGTTGTCACAGTCAAACAGTATAGTTATTAATTTAAATAAAAAATTTTTTTAGTGTTGATCTTAACCCTCAGTTTGCTCGTGCCTTTGAATTGCACTTTTCTACAGCCTTCCAAGCCTGTGTGCCAGGCCTACTTAAAAAATATTTACACCAATCATATTTGTTGTGACAGTATTCTAATAATTAAATATTAAAATTTTTGGTAATAGTTGATGTGATTTGAATCGTCAGTTTGCTGGTGCCATTGAATAGCACTTTCCTCCTGCCTTGCAGCCTGCTGTGAGCCAGGCCCACCTAGCCAATTGTTGTCAGCAATCATATTTCTGTTAACATTATTGCAAAAATTGTCAATCATCACTGTTTAGACTGTCAGTAATCAGTCTCCTAGTGTCCTTGAATTGCATCTCCCTCCTGCCTGCCATCCTTTTGTGCCAGGCCGTCTTGCCAACTATTTACACCAATCCAAATATTTTGTCACAGTATAGTTACTAATTACAATAAAAAAAATCTTTATTGTTGATGATCTTAACCCTCAGTTTGCTCGTGCCTTTGAATTGCACTTTTCTACAGCCTTCCAAGCCTGTGTGCCAGGCCTACTTAAAAAATATTTACACCAATCATATTTGTTGTGACAGTATTCTAATAATTAAATATTAAAATTTTTGGTAATAGTTGCTGTGATTTGAATCGTCAGTTTGCTGGTGCCATTGAATAACACTTTCCTCCTGCCTTGCAGCCTGCTGTGAGCCAGGCCCACCTAGCCAATTGTTGTCAGCAATCATATTTCTGTTAACAGTATTGCAAAAATTGTCAATCATCACTGTTTAGACTGTCAGTAATCAGTCTCCTAGTGTCCTTGAATTGCATCTCCCTCCTGCCTGCCATCCTTTTGTGCCAGGCCGTCTTGCCAACTATTTACACCAATCCTAATTTTTTGTCACAGTATAGTTACTAATTACAATTAAAAAAATCTTTATTGTTGATGATCTTAATCCTTAGTTTGCTTGTGCCCTAGAATAGCACTTTTCTACAGCCTTCCAAGCCTGTGTGCCAGGCCTACTTAAAAAATATTTACACCAATCATATTTGTTGTGACAGTATTCTAATACCCTCGTATTAAAAAGGCCTGAGCATAAATAAGTGTCACGGCTGTCTAATCAATGTTTTTGTCTAATTTCACGGTTGCAAATAATGATCTGTGGGTTTCTAAAATCAATGCCTTTCCTGTAATCTTTTATTCAAAAGGATGACATATCTCCTCTTTCATGCTGTTGTTTCGGTTGAGGCTCCGGGACCCTTGTATTAAAAAGGCCTGAGCATAAATAAGTGTGACGGGTGTGTAATCAATTTTTTTTGCTAAATTCACGGTTGCAAATAATGATCTGTGGGTTTCTAAAATCAATGCCTTTACTGTAATCTTTTATTCAAAAGGATGACAGTACTACCAAAATACAGCCAATGAAGGGCCTTAGGAAGACTGAGCCAAGGTTGGATTGTAGTATTTGGTTAGGCTAATCATGATGACCATGTAGACCACCACCACTGAGAGTCCTGGAAGTAACAGGGATGATGAGATGAAAGAGCTAAGAATAGTAGAACTTGAAACAACAGAGTTAGCCATGGGTGTTAGTGCAAAACCGCTTGGCTTTTTTTTGGCTTTGGGTGCGGCTATTCATGCAGGCCATATAGAGCTGACAACATTCGGTGTTGTATCAGCTATTAAACTAATAAGAACAGTACTACCAAAATACAGCCAATGAAGGGCCTTAGGAAGACTGGGCCAAGGTTGGATTGTAGTATTTGGTTAGGCTAATCATGATGGCCATGTAGACCACCACCACCGAGAGTCCTGGAAGTAACAGGGATGATGAGATGAAAGAGCTAAGAATAGTAGAACTTGAAACAACAGAGTTAGCCATGGGTGTTAGTGCAAAACCACTTGGCTTTTTTTTGGCTTTGGGTGCGGCTATTCATGCAGGCCATATAGAGCTGACAACATTCGGTGTCGTATCAGCTATTAAACTAATAAGAACAGTACTACCAAAATACAGCCAATGAAGGGCCTTAGGAAGACTGGGCCAAGGTTGGATTGTAGTATTTGGTTAGGCTAATCATGATGGCCATGTAGACCACCACCACCGAGAGTCCTGGAAGTAACAGGGATGATGAGATGAAAGAGCTAAGAATAGTAGAACTTGAAACAACAGAGTTAGCCATGGGTGTTAGTGCAAAACCGCTTGGCTTTTTTTTGGATTTGGGTGCGGCTATTCATGCAGGCCATATAGAGCTGACAACATTCGGTGTCGTATCAGCTATTAAACTAATAAGAACAGTACTACCAAAATACAGCCAATGAAGGGCCTTAGGAAGACTGAGCCAAGGTTGGATTGTAGTATTTGGTTAGGCTAATTATGATGGCCATGTAGACCACCATGTAGTAATAAGAACACTACTACCAAAATACAGCCAATGAAGGGCCTTAGGAAGACTGAGCCAAGGTTGGATTGTAGTATTTGGTTAGGCTAATCATGATGGCCATGTAGACCACCACCACGAGAGTCCTGGAAGTAACAGGGATGATGAGATGAAAGTGCTAAGAATAGTACTACTTGAAACAACAGAGTTAGCCATGGGTGTTAATCCAAGACCGCTTGGATTTATTTTTGTATTGGGTGCAGCTAATCATGCAGGCCATATAGAGCTGACAACATTCGGTGTTGTATCAGCTATAAAAATAATAAGAACTGTACTATCAAAATACAGACAATGAAGGGCCTATGAAGACTGAGCAAAGGTTGGATTGTAGTATTTTGTTCGGCTAATCATGATGGCCATGTAGACCGCCCGTAACAGGGATGAAAGTGCTAAGAATAGTACTAATTGAAACAACAGAGTTAGCCATGGGTGTTAGTCTAAGACCATTCGGCTTTTTTTTGGGTTTGGGTGCAGCTAATCATGAAGGACAGATAGACCTGCCACCATTTGGTGTTGTAACAGGTATGAAAATGCAAAGAACAGTACTACATAACACAACCTACTTACCATGGGTCCCAGAACATATGTTTGTTATATTTTGTAAGGGTAATCATGCAGGCCATATAGACCTCCACCGATAGGGTGAGTATGAGTAACAGCTATTAAAATGCGAAGGACATTATTAATTAACACAACATAGTTACCATGGGTCGCAGACCAAGAGCAGATGTCTTATTATTATATTTTGTATGGGTAATCATCCAGGCCGTATAGATCTCACCAAATAGGGGGAGTTACAGAGATTAAAGTGCTAAGAATGGTAGTACTTAAAACACAACCTCGTTAAAATAGGTAGCAGACCACATGTCTTATTATTATAATTTTTCAGGGTAATCTGGCAGGCCATATAGAACTCCCCCGATAGGGGGGGGGAACAGGGATTAAAGTGCTAAGAAAAGTACTAATTGACACAAGCTAGTTGGGTCCAGGAACGCATGTTTGATTATTAGAATTTATTAGGGTAATTATATATCTAACAAATCTATCTATTTCTCTTCTATCGATTCTATCTAACTATCAATCTATGTATATCTATCTATCCTATCTATCACTATCAATCTATCTTCTGTCCGGGATGTTTTGAGACAGCCACTTTGGGAATGTTAGTTGATTTAGACCCATTATGGCTTAAAAGCAGACTCTGCATCAACTATGTAATTTTCCATGGGAGTTTTGCCAGGGATCCCCCTCCAGCATGCAACAGTCCAGGTGTTAGTACCCTTGAAACAACTTTTCCATCACTATTGTGGCCAGAAAGAGTCCTTGTAGGTTTTAAAGTTCGCCTGCCTATTGAATTCAATGGTGGTTCGCGCGGTTCGCGCATTCGCGAACAATACCGGAAGTTCGAGTCCGCGGTTCGCGAACCGAAAATTTTAGGTTCGCGACATCACTATCTATGGCATTCAGCTTCTGTCAACTTAATAGCTCCTACTTCCATGGGTTCTACAGACTCAGAAGAATGGGAGTTGTTATTAGAAAGACTTGGGGTACGAATAGGAGGACGATAAGTAGATCTAAAAAATGGTCTCCGATTTCGGTCTCTCTCCTGTAGGCATTCTGAATGCTGGGCATCGAGGTTAATACAAAAATTGATAAGATCCTCAAGAGAGTCAGGAAGTTCACGAAACACAAGTTCATCCTTTAAGTGTTCGCAAAGTCGTTTGCAAAAAGCTGCCCGTAAGGCTCCATGATTCCAATCAGTTTCTGCGGCTAAAGTCCTGAATTCAATAGCATATTGAGCTACAGAAAGGGACCCTTGTCTCAAATCCAACAGCCCTGCGTCATCAGCAGCTGACCTCCCAGGCTTGTGAAAAACCGAGGAAAAAATAGACACAAATAACTCCACATCCTGAAGAAGAGGATCGTCTTTCTCCAAAAGAGGATATACCCAGGCCAAAGCCTTACCCTTCATGAGGGAAATAATAAAGGTGATCTTGGAAGAAGAATTGACAAATACTTGAGGATTGTTTCTGAAGTGTAAACAACACTGAGTAAGGAATCCCCGGCATTCTTCCGGATTTCCGTCATACTTATCTGGAAGAGGAATTCTAGGAATAAATTGTCCCACCGGCTGAGGTGGATTATAAACAGCATCGGAGCTGGCAGCAGCAGCAGCAGGAGTAGCCATAGCTTGAGAAGGAGCAGAGAGGTTATGTAGCAGAACAGTAATCTGGTCAAGCTCTGAATCCAATGATTGCAAATGTGCAGAATGATTACCAAGAAGTTGTCCTTGAAGAGCCACAGCCCTGGATAACTCATCAGGGTCCATATTATGGCCCGTTTGTTATGTCAGGTTAGGTAATGTCCAGAAGAAGACCCAAATGCTAGGGCAAACTAAAATAACACCCTAGCAGGACGTGACCCCACGACAACTACTATAAAACAAGTCCTCTGGATAGAATAATGGAAAACTTGATAGCAGAAGAATAAACCTCAGACTTGGAAATTATAATCAAACAGTTCAGGAATAGACCACAACAGAACCCAAGACAACTTGAAATCAGGCAGATAGTGGGTTAAACAATAATACAGTCAATAATGCAGAGATTGGCAACTTATAATCAGACAGTTTAAAGGTTAAGCACAGCGTGGTCAGTAATGCAGAGTTTGGCAACTTGTAATCAGGCAGTTTGAGGGTTAAGCACAGCGTGGTCAGTAATGCAGAGTTTGGCAACTTGTAATCAGGCAGTTTGAGGGTTAAGCACAGCGTGGTCAGTAATGCAGAGTTTGGCAACTTGTAATCAGGCAGTTTGAGGGTTAAGCAACAGCGTGGTCAGTAATGCAGAGTTTGGCAAGTTGTAGTCAGGCAGTTTGAGGGTTAAGCAACAGCGTGGTCAGTAATGCAGAGTTTGGCAACTTCTAGTCAGGCAGTTTGAGGGTTAAGCAACAGCGTGTACAGACAGGCAAAAGTTCTTAACAAATTTTCAAGCAGGATTGGAGTAGGCAAATAACGAGGTCGATCAGGCAGAGGTCCGGTAACAGAAGTCAAATAGCAAACAGTTCAGAGTACTAATGAAAGCCACAGAAGTTAAACACACAAACGGGCACCAGAGGATCGAATCACCGGAATATGAACCCAGTCTGACGTCAGCAGCGTGGGACGGCTCAGAATGTGCGAGACGTTGCTAGGCAACTAAGCACAAAGACAGAACAGCCGGAAACCCGAAAGATGAAAGCAGAGCGTGACATTTTCAATCCGCCGCCCTGGAGGCCACGGATACCATAGGAATCAATGGGAGTCGGAAAGCAGCGAAAGCTTATGTTCGCTGCTGCCCGATATCCCATTGATTCCTATGGTAATGTCTACACCTAACACCCTAACATGTTCCCCAAGTCTAAACACCGCTAATCTGCCCCCCCTACACCGCCGCCACCGAGAATTATACTTATTAACCCCTAAACCGCCGCTCCTGGACCCCGCCGCAACTAAATAAAGTGTTTAACCCCTAAACCATCGCTCATTATATTTATTTACCCCTAATCTGCCCCCCCTACACCGCCGCCACTATATTAAATGTATTAACCCCTAAACCTATGTCTAACACTAACCCTAACACCCCCTAAGTTAAATATAATTTAAATAAATCGAAATAAATTATTCCTATTTAAAACTGAATACTTACCTATAAAATAAACCCTAAGATAGCTACAATATAACAGTTACATTGTAGCTATCTTAGGATTTATTTTTATTTTACAGGCAACTTTGTATTTAGTTTAACTAGGTACAATAGTTATTAAATAGTTATTAACTATTTAATAACTACCTAGTTAAAATAAATACAAAAGTACCTGTAAAATAAAACCTAACCTAAGTTACAATTATACCTAACACTACACTATAATTAAATTAATTACCTACATTAACTACAATTAACTACAATTAAATAAAATTAAATAAAATTATCTAAAGTACAAAAAAAACAAACACTAAATTTTAGAAAATAATGAAATAATTACAAGATTTTAAAATAATTACACCTACTCTAATCCCCCCAACAAAATAAAAAAGCCCCCCAAAATAAATAAAAGCCCTAACCTACACTAAATTACAAATAGCCCTTAAAAGAGCCTTTTGCTGGGCATTGCCCCAAAGTAATCAGCTCTTTTACCTGAAAAAAAAGTACAATACCCCCCCAACATTAAAACCCACCACCCACACACCCAACCCTACTCTAAAACCCACCCAATCCCCCCTTAAAAAAACCTAACACTAACCCCTTGAAGATCACCCTACCTTGAGACGTCTTCACCCAACTGGGCCTCAACGAAGCCGAGCGAAGTGGTCCTCCAGATGGGCAGAAGTCTTCATCCAAGCCTGGCAGAAGAGGTCCATCAGACGGGCAGAAGTCTTCATCCAGACGGCATCTTCTATCTTCAGCCATCCGGCGCGGAGCGACTCCATCTTCAAGACATCCGAAGCGGAGCATCCTCTTTCATCAAAGTCCAACTGAAGAATGAAGGTTCCTTTAAATGACATCATCCAAGATGGCGTCCCTTCAATTCTGATTGGCTGATAGAATTCTATCAGCCAATCGGAAATAAAGGTAGGAAAAATCCTATTGGTTGATGCAATCAGCCAATAGGATTGAAGTTCAATCCTATTGGCTGATCAGCCAATAGGTTTGAGCTCACATTCTATTGACTGATTGGAACAGCCAATAGGATTGAACTTCCTTAATTCCGATTCGCTGGTAGAATTTTATCAGCCAATCGAAGGGACGCCATCTTGGATGACGTCATTTAAAGGAACCTTCATTCTTCAGTTGGACGTCGATAGAAGAGGATGCTCCACGTCGGATGTCTTGAAGATGGAGCCGCTCCGCGCCGAATGGATGAAAATAGAAGATGCCGTCTGGATGAAGACTTCTGCCCGTCTGGAGGACCTCTTCTGCCCGGCTTGGATGAAGACTTCTGCCCGTCGGGAGGACCTCTTCTCCCGGCTTCGTTGAGGACTTCGGCCCGGTTGGGTGAAGACTTTTCAAGGTAGGGTGATCTTCAAGGGGTTAGTGTTAGGTTTTATTAAGGGGGGATTGGGTGGGTTTTAGAGTAGGGTTGGGTGTGTGGGTGGTGGGTTTTAATGTTGGGGGGGTATTGTAATTTTTTTTTTTAAGGTAAAAGAGCTGATTACTTTGGGCCAATGCCCCGCAAAAAGCCCTTTTAAGGGCTATTTGTAATTTAGTGTAGGGTAGGGCTTTTTTTTATTTTGGTGGGGGATTAGATTAGGTGTAATTAGTTTAAAAATCTTGTAATTATTTTATTATTTTCTGTAATTTAATGTTTGTTTATTTTTGTACTTTAGATAATTTTATTTAATTTTATTTAATTGTAGTTAATTGAAGTTAATGTAGGTAATTAATTTAATTATAGTGTAGTTTTAGGTGTAATTGTAACTTAGGTTAGGTTTTATTTTACAGGTACTTTTGTATTTATTTTAACTAGGTAGTTATTAAATAGTTAATAACTATTTAATAACTATTATAGCTAGTTAAAATAAATACAAAGTTGCCTGTATAATAAAAATAAATCCTAAGATAGCTACAATGTAACTATTAGTTATATTGTAGCTATCTTAGGGTTTATTTTATAGGTAAGTATTTAGTTTTAAATAGGAATAATTTATTTTGATTTATTTAAATTATATTTAAGTTAGTGGGTGTTAGGGTTAGGGTTAAACTTAGGTTTAGGGGTTAATAAATGTAATGTAGGTGGCAGCGGTGTAGGGGGGGCAGATTAGGGGTTGATAAATATAATGTAGGTGGCGGCGGTGTAGGGGGTGCAGATTAGGGGTTAATAAGTATAATGTAGGTGGCAGTGGGCTCCGGGAGCAGCGGTTTAGGGGTTAAACACTTTATTTAGTTGCGGCGGGGTCCGGGAGCGGCAGGATAGGGGTTAATAACTTTATGTAGGTGGTGGCTGTATAGGGGGCGGAAGATTAGGGGTTAATATGTATAATGTAGGTGGCGGTGGGCTCCTGGAGCGGCGGTTTAGGGGTTAATACGTTTATTCGAGTTGCGGCGGGGTCCGGGAGCGGCGGTTTAGGTGTTAAACACTTTATTAGAGTTGCAGCAGGGTCCGGGAGTGGCGGTTTAGGGGGAAATACATTTATTAGAGTTGCGGCGGGGTCCGGGACCGACGGTTTAGGGGGTAAATAGTATAGTATAGTGTGGGTGTTTAGTGACAGGGTACCAAGAAAGCTGAAAAAAAGCAGAAGAGCAGCAACATCGATGACTGTTAGTTAACAACAGTCCGCTGCTCATCGCACCGTACTTGGTGTGCAGCTTTTTGACAGCTTTTTTGGTAACTTTGGAGAACGTATTCAGGTCCGCGGCCGCGATGTTAGGCCATCTTAGGTGAGCGGATTGGTGCCGGCGAATGCAAGAAAGTCGACGGCTTGATAAGTAGATGCCATAGTCTTTGGGATAAGATATTGATGCAAGAAAGACTCTTATCTGGAGATAAGCGTAACATTTTTTAGGAGGGAGATGATATATATACGCGATAGCTTGATAAGTTTGGATTGCACTAAAGTCCTCTTTAATCAATTGTGAGAAATAAATTAGTCCTCTATCACGCTACTCTCTAAAGATTTTGTTATATATGCCAGGAGAGAAATCTGGGGTGCCGATTATTGGTAAGTATCATGATTTTTGAAAATCTGCCCCCATTATTGTTCAATATTTTTGCCAAACTAAAATTATATTAGAAAATGTCAGCAAGTGTTTGCTATTAGAAGGTAATTTGGCATATTTATGTGTAAAGCGGCTTTTTTAAACTGATAGCTGCTATTAAGTCTCTCTCTATATCATAGTATGTAATGTACTGTGCTTCTGTAAGCCAGTCTATTCCGTATTTGGCCATTGTAATCCAGTTATAATATCTCAGGTTGGGTAAAGCAGACCCGCCGGATTTTCTGGGAAAATTAAACCTTTCTATTAATAGAGGTGACTTCTTTTTGCCCCAGATAAATAAGGGACATGATCTGTTGAATCTGGCAATATCTTGTTTTAATATGAAAAGGGTTAGGTTTAGTGATGTTGCGAATAGTTCGCCGGCGAATAGTTCCCGGCAAACATAGCATGTTCGCGTTCGCCGTGGCGGGCGAACATATGCAATGTTCGATCCGCCCCCTATTCCTCATCATTGAGTAAACTTTGACCCTGTATCTCACAGTCTGCAGACACATTCCAGCCAATCAGCAGCAGACTCTCCCTCCCAGACCCTCCCAGCTCCTGAACAGCAGCCATTTTAGATTCATTCGGAAGCTGCATTGTTAGTGAGAGGAGGGACAGTGTAGCTGCTGCTGATTTAATAGGGAAATTGATAGCTAGGCTAGTGTATTCAGTGTCCACTACAGTCCTGAAGGACTCATCTGATCTCTGCTGTAAGGACAGCACCCCAAAAAGCCCTTTTTAGGGCTAGAACATCATTTTTTTCCCTGTGTAATCTAATTGCAGTTGCCTGCCTGCCAAGCCACTTGCCCAGTGCCACCACTCATATCTAGTGCAACAGTAGTGTAAATTTAAAAAAAAAACACTTTTTTAACTGTGAAACATCAGTCTGCTTGTGTAATCTAATTGCAGTTGCCTGCCTGCCAGCGTGTGTGCCAGGCCCACTTGCCCAGTGCCCCCACTCATATCTGGTGTAACAGTAGTGTAAATTTAAAAAAAAACAACCTTTTTTGACTGTGAAACATCAGTCTGCTAGTGTAATCTAATTGCAGTTGCCTGCCTGCCAGCGTGTGTGCCAGGCCCACTTGCCCAGTGCCACCACTCATATCTGGTGTAACAGTAGTGTAAATTTAAAAAAAAAACTTTTTTGACTGTGAAACATCAGTCTGCTTGTGTAATCTAATTGCAGTTGCCTGCCTGCCAGCGTGTGTGCCAGGCCCACTTGCCCAGTGCCCCCACTCATATCTGGTGTAACAGTAGTGTAAATTTAAAAAAAAAAACTTTTCGACTGTGAAACATCAGTCTGCTTGTGTAATCTAATTGCAGTTGCCTGCCTACCAGCGTGTGTGCCAGGCCCATTTGCCCAGTGCCACCACTCATATCTGGTGTAACAGTAGTGTAAATTTAAAAAAAAACTTTTTTGACTGTGAAACATCAGTCTGCTTGTGTAATCTAATTGCAGTTGCCTGCCTGCCAGCGTGTGTGCCAGGCCCACTTGCCCAGTGCCACCACTCATATCTGGTGTAACAGTAGTGTAAATTTAAAAACAAAAAACTTTTTGGACTGTGAAACATCAGTCTGCTTTTTTGTTTCAGGCTCACAGCTTATACTGGGCCCACTTGCCCAGTGCCACCACTCATATCTTGTTTAATAGTAGTGTAAGTGTACATTTAAAAACAAAAAAAACTTTTTGTACTGTGAAACATCAGTCTGCTTTTTTGTTTCAGGCTCACAGCTTATACTGGGCCCACTTGCCCAGTGCCACCGCTCATATCTTGTTTAATAGTAGTGTAAGTGTAAATTTAAAAACAAAAAAAACTTTTTGGACTGTGAAACATCATTCTGCTTTTTTGTTTCATGCTCACAGCTTACACTGGGCCCACATGCCCAGTGCCACCACTCATATCTTGTTTAATAGTAGTGTAAGTGTACATTTAAAAACAAAAAAAACTTTTTGGACTGTGAAACATCAGTCTGCTTTTTTGTGTCAGGCTCACAGCATATAATGTGCCCACTTGCCCAGTGCCACCACTCATATCTTGTTTAATAGTAGTGTAAGTGTACATTTAAAAAATAAAAACTTTTTGGACTGTGAAACATCAGTCTGCTTTTTTGTGTCAGGCTCACAGCGTATACTGTCCCCACTTGCCCAGTGCCACCACTCATATCTTGCTTAATAGTAGTGTAAGTGTACATTTAAAAGAATAAAAACTTTTTGGACTTTGAAACATCAGTCTGCTTTTTTGTTTCATGCTCACAGCTTACACTGGGCCCACGTGCCCAGTGCCACCTCTCATATCTTGTTTAATAGTAGTGTAAGTGTACATTTAAAAAAAAAAAAAACTTTTTGGACTGTGAAACATCAGTCTGCTTTTTTGTTTCAGGCTCACAGATTATACTGGGCCCACTCGCCCAGTGCCACCAGTCATATCTTGTTTAATAGTAGTGTAAGTGTACATTTAAAAAAATAAAAAAAATTTGGACTGTGAAACATCAGTCTGCTTTTTTGCGTCAGGCTCACAGCGTATACTGTGCCCACTTGCCCAGTGCCACCACTCATATCTTGTTTAATAGTTGTGTAAGTGTACATTTAAAAAAATGAAAACTTTTTGGACTGTGAAACATCAGTCTGCTTTTTTGTGTCAGGCTCACAGCGTATACTGTGCCCACTTGCCCAGTGCCACCACTCATATCTTGTTTAATAGTTGTGTAAGTGTACATTTAAAAACAAAAAAAACTTTTTGGACTGTGAAACATCAGTCTGCTTTTTTGTTTCAGGCTCACAGCTTATACTGGGCGCACTTGCACAGTGCCACCACTCATATCTTGTTTAATAGTAGTGTAAGTGTACATTTAAAAAAATAAAAACTTTTTGGACTGTGAAACATCAGTCTGTTTTTTTGTGTCAGGCTCACAGCGTATACTGTGCCCACTTGCCCAGTGCCACCACTCATATCTTGTTTAATAGTAGTGTAAGTGTACATTTAAAAACAAAAAAAACTTTTTGGACTGTGAAACATCAGTCTGCTTTTTTGTGTCAGGCTCACAGCATTTAATGTGCCCACTTGCCCAGTGCCACCACTCATATCTTGTTTAATAGTAGTGTAAGTGTACATTTAAAAAATAAAAACTTGTTGGACTGTGAAACATCAGTCTGCTTTTTTGTGTCAGGCTCACAGCGTATACTATGCCCACTTGCCCAGTGCCACCACTCATATCTTGTTTAATAGTAGTGTAAGTGTACATTTAAAAGAATAAAAAAAATTTGGACTTTGAAACATCAGTCTGCTTTTTTGTTTCATGCTCACAGCTTACACTGGGCCCACGTGCCCAGTGCCACCACTCATATCTTGTTTAATAGTAGTGTAAGTGTACATTTAAAAACAAAAAAAACTTTTTGGACTGTGAAACATCAGTCTGCTTTTTTGTTTCAGGCTCACAGCTTACACTGGGCCCACTCGCCCAGTGCCACCACTCATATCTTGTTTAATAGTAGTGTAAGTGTACATTTAAAAAAATAAAAAAAATTTGGACTGTGAAACATCAGTCTGCTTTTTTGTGTCAGGCTCACAGCGTATACTGTGCCCACTTGCCCAGTGCCACCACTCATATCTTGTTTAATAGTTGTGTAAGTGTACATTTAAAAAAATAAAAACTTTTTGGACTGTGAAACATCAGTCTGCTTTTTTGTGTCAGGCTCACAGCGTATACTGTGCCCACTTGCCCAGTGCCACCACTCATATCTTGTTTAATAGTAGTGTAAGTGTACATTTAAAAACAAAAAAAACTTTTTGGACTGTGAAACATCAGTCTGCTTTTTTGTTTCAGGCTCACAGCTTATACTGGGCCCACTTGCCCAGTGCCACCACTCATATCTTGTTTAATAGTAGTGTAAGTGTACATTTAAAAAAATAAAAACTTTTTGGACTGTGAAACATCAGTCTGCTTTTTTGTGTCAGGCTCACAGTGTATACTGTGCCCACTTGCCCAGTGCCACCACTCATATCTTGTTTAATAGTAGTGTAAGTGTACATTTAAAAACAAAAAAAACTTTTTGGACTGTGAAACATCAGTCTGCTTTTTTTGTGTCAGGCTCACAGCGTATACTGTGCCCACTTGCCCAGTGCCACCACTCATATCTTGTTTAATAGTAGTGTAAGTGTACATTTAAAAGAATAAAAACTTTTTGGACTGTGAAACCTCAGTCTGCTTTTTTGTTTCAGTGTCACAGCTTATACTGGGCCCACTTGCCCAGTGCCACCACTCATATCTTGTTTAATAGTAGTGTAAGTGTACATTTAAAAAAATAAAAACTTTTTGGACTGTGAAACCTCAGTCTGCTTTTTTGTTTCAGGGTCACAGCTTATACTGGGCCCACTTGCCCAGTGCCACCACTCATATCTTGTTTAATAGTAGTGTGAGTGTACATTTAAAAAAATAAAAAAAATTTGGACTGTGAAACATCAGTCTGCTTTTTTGTGTCAGGCTCACAGCATATACTGTGCCCACTTGCCCAGTGCCACCACTCATATCTTGTTTAATAGTAGTGTAAGTGTACATTTAAAAAAAAAAAACATTTTGGACTGTGAAACATCAGTCTGCTTTTTTGTGTTAGGCTCACAGCTTATACTGGGCCCACTTGCCCAGTGCCACCACTCATAACTTGTTTAATAGTAGTGTAAGTGTACATTTAAAAAAATAAAAACTTTTTGGGGGGCGGAGCCTATAGTTGAAGCGGCAGGACGCATTTCTGTGGAGCTCCTGACTCTAAATGTCTTTAACAGCCTTAATTGTATGACAGTTATTTAAAATAGAGAACATTTATGCTCAGCAATAGTCTGGGATAACTGGAAGTACAAATCCACGTTGAGATTGCTGATCGCCTATGCTCTTCAGCTGTGCCACAAAGGGATCGTTACCTCTATCAAGGCCGACCGTCTGCGTGACCAGGGCTGCCGCATTATACCTCCCCCAGGAAACTGGGTTATAAGGCAGGAGTTTAACACTGCTTTCAAAGGCCTAGATTTGGAGTTCGGCGGTAGCCGTCAAAACCAGCGTTAGAGGCTCCTAACGCTGGTTTTGGGCGCCCGCTGGTATTTGGAGTCAGTGATTAAAGGGTCTAACGCTCACTTTACAGCCGCGACTTTTCCATACCGCAGATCCCCCTACGCCATTTGCGTAGCCTATATTTTCAATGGGATCTTTCTAACGCTGGTATTTAGAGTCGTTTCTGAAGTGAGCGTTAGAGCTCTAACGACAAGATTCCAGCCGCCTGAAAATAGCAGGAGTCAAGAGCTTTCTGGCTAACGCCGGTTCATAAAGCTCTTAACTACTGTACCCTAAAGTACACTAACACCCATAAACTACCTATGTACCCCTAAACCGAGGTCCCCCCACACCGCCGCCACTCGATTTTTAACCCCTAATCTGCCGACCGCCACCTACGTTATATTTATGTACCCCTAATCTGCTGCCCCTAACCCCGCCGACCCCTGTATTACATTTATTAAACCCTAACTTGCCCCCCACAACGTCGCCGCCAGCTACTTAAAATAATTAACCCCTAATCTTCCGACCGCAAATCGCCGCCACCTACGTTATCCCTATGTACCCCTAATCTGCTGCCCCTAACATCGCCGACCCCTATATTATATTTATTAACCCCTAATCTGCCCCCCTCAACGTCGCCGACACCTGCCTACACTTATTAACCCCTAATCTGCCGAGCGGACCTGAGCGCTACTATAATAAATGTATTAACCCCTAATCCGCCTCACTAACCCTATCATAAATAGTATTAACCCCTAATCTGCCCTCCCTAACATCGCCGACACCTAACTTCAATTATTAACCCCTAATCTGCCGACCGGAGCTCACCGCTATTCTAATAAATGTATTAACCCCTAAAGCTAAGTCTAACCCTAACACTAACACCCCCCTAAGTTAAATATAATTTTTATCTAACGAAATAAATTAACTCTTATTAAATAACTTATTCCTATTTAAAGCTAAATACTTACCTGTAAAATAAATCCTAATATAGCTACAATATAAATTATAATTATATTATAGCTATTTTAGGATTAATATTTATTTTACAGGTAACTTTGTAATTATTTTAACCAGGTACAATAGCTATTAAATAGTTAAGAACTATTTAATAGTTACCTAGTTAAAATAATAACAAAATTACCTGTAAAATAAGTCCTAACCTAAGATATAATTAAACCTAACACTACCCTATCAATAAAATAATTAAATAAACTACCTACAATTACCTACAATTAACCTAACACTACACTATCAATAAATTAATTAAATACAATTCCTACAAATAAATACAATTAAATAAACTAGCTAAAGTACAAAAAATAAAAAAGATCTAAGTTACAGAAAATAAAAAAATATTTACAAACATAATAAAAATATTACAACAATTTTAAACTAATTACACCTACTCTAAGCCCCCTAATAAAATAACAAAGCCCCCCAAAATAAAAAATTCCCTACCCTATTCTAAATTAAAAAAGTTACAAGCTCTTTTACCTTACCAGCCCTGAACAGGGCCCTTTGCGGGGCATGCCCCAAGAATTTCAGCTCTTTTGCCTGTAAAAGAATAAATACAATACCCCCCCCCCCAACATTACAACCCACCACCCACATACCCCTAATCTAACCCAAACCCCCCTTAAATAAACCTAACACTAAGCCCCTGAAGATCTTCCTACCTTGTCTTCACCATACCAGGTTCACCGATCCGTCCTGAAGAGCTCCTCCGATGTCCTGATCCAAGCCCAAGCGGGGGCTGAAGAGGTCCATGATCCGGTCAAAGTCTTCATCCAAGCGGGGCAGAAGAGGATCTTCCATCCGATTGAAGTCATCATCCAGGCGGCATCTTCGATCTTCTTCCATCCGGAGCGAAGCGGCAGGATCCTGAAGACATCCAGCGCGGAACATCCATCCGGACCGACGACTGAACGACGAATGGCTGTTCCTTTAAGGGACGTCATCCAAGATGGCGTCCCTCGAATTCCGATTGGCTGATAGGATTCTATCAGCCAATCGGAATTAAGGTAGGAATTTTCTGATTGGCTGATGGAATCAGCCAATCAGAATCAAGTTCAATCCGATTGGCTGATCCAATCAGCCAATCAGATTGAGCTCGCATTCTATTGGCTGTTCCGATCAGCCAATAGAATGCGAGCTCAATCTGATTGGCTGATTGGATCGGCCAATCGGATTGAACTAGATTCTGATTGGCTGATTCCATCAGCCAATCAGAAAATTCCTACCTTAATTCCGATTGGCTGATAGAATCCTATCAGCCAATCGGAATTCGAGGGACGCCATCTTGGATGACGTCCCTTAAAGGAACAGTCATTCGTCGTTCAGTCGTCGGTCCGGATGGATGTTCCGCGCTGGATGTCTTCAGGATCCTGCCGCTTCGCTCCGGATGGAAGAAGATCGAAGATGCCACCTGGATGATGACTTCAATCGGATGGAAGATCCTCTTCTGCCCCGCTTGGATGAAGACTTTGACCGGATCATGGACCTCTTCAGCCCCCGCTTGGGCTTGGATCAGGACATCGGAGGAGCTCTTCAGGACGGATCGGTGAACCTGGTATGGTGAAGACAAGGTAGGAAGATCTTCAGGGGCTTAGTGTTAGGTTTATTTAAGGGGGGTTTGGGTTAGATTAGGGGTATGTGGGTGGTGGGTTGTAATGTTGGGGGGGGGGTATTGTATTTATTCTTTTACAGGCAAAAGAGCTGAAATTCTTGGGGCATGCCCCGCAAAGGGCCCTGTTCAGGGCTGGTAAGGTAAAAGAGCTTGTAACTTTTTTAATTTAGAATAGGGTAGGGAATTTTTTATTTTGGGGGGCTTTGTTATTTTATTAGGGGGCTTAGAGTAGGTGTAATTAGTTTAAAATTGTTGTAATATTTTTCTTATGTTTGTAAATATTTTTTTATTTTCTGTAACTTAGTTCTTTTTTATTTTTTGTACTTTAGCTAGTTTATTTAATTGTATTTATTTGTAGGAATTGTGTTTAATTAATTTATTGATAGTGTAGTGTTAGGTTAATTGTAGGTAATTGTAGGTAGTTTATTTAATTATTTTATTGATAGGGTAGTGTTAGGTTTAATTATAACTTAGGTTAGGATTTATTTTACAGGTAAATTTGTTATTATTTTAACTAGGTAACTATTAAATAGTTCTTAACTATTTAATAGCTATTGTACCTGGTTAAAATAAATACAAAGTTACCTGTAAAATAAATATTAATCCTAAAATAGCTATAATATAATTATAATTTATATTGTAGCTATATTAGGATTTATTTTACAGGTAAGTATTTAGCTTTAAATAGGAATCATTTATTTAATAAGAGTTAATTAATTTCGTTAGATAAATATTATATTTAACTTAGGGGGGTGTTAGTGTTAGGGTTAGACTTAGCTTTAGGGGTTAATACATTTATTAGAATAGCGGTGAGCTCCGATCGGAAGATTAGGGGTTAATAATTGAAGTTAGGTGTCGGCGATGTTAGGGAGGGCAGATTAGGGGTTAATACTATTTATGATAGGGTTAGTGAGGCGGATTAGGGGTTAATAACTTTATTATAGTAGCGCTCAGGTCCGCTCGGCAGATTAGGGGTTAATAAGTGTAGGCAGGTGTCGGCGACGTTGTGGGGGGCAGGTTAGGGGTTAATAAATATAATATAGGGGTCGGCGGTGTTAGGGGTAGCAGATTAGGGGTACATAGGGATAACGTAGGTGGCGGCGGTTTACGGAGCGGCAGATTAGGGGTTTAAAAAAATATGCAGGGGTCAGCGATAGCGGGGTCGGTATATTAGGGGTTAATAAGTGTAAGGTTAGGGGTGTTTAGACTCGGGGTACATGTTAGAGTGTTAGGTGCAGACGTAGGAAGTGTTTCCCCATAGGAAACAATGGGGCTGCGTTAGGAGCTGAACGCTGCTTTTTTGCAGGTGTTAGGTTTTTTTTCAGCTCAAACAGCCCCATTGTTTCCTATGGGGGAATCGTGCACGAGCACGTTTTTGAGGCCGGCCGCGTCCGTAAGCAACTCTGGTATCGAAAGTTGCATTTGCGTTAAAAATGCTCTACGCTCCTTTTTTGGAGCCTAACGCAGCATTTGATTAAACTCTCGATACCAGAGTTAAATTTATGGTGCGGCCAGAAAAAAGCCCGCGGAGCGTTAGCAGCCCTTTTACCGCCGAACTACAAATCTAGGCCAAAGATTCTTTAATGGGATGACACCAGGTGAGCTGTACACAAGACATACTTAAACCACAGCTCTATCACATTCACTCAGTACGCAGACAAGATGGCGCCTAACACTGCCCTGACACTTGCAGCCGTGACCCGCTTGTTGGATGAGCACTTTGCGAATATGCTCTATACATGGTCCACTGCATGGGAGGATCTACGGGCAGTCTCAGTGCGAAGTGATAACAAGCACTCTATGTCCACAATGAAAACTGGGGAAACAAAAGGAGGGGATACCACACGTGAGCGCTTTTCAGATCTAGTGGTGCCCTCACGCCAAGACCAAGTTCCGACAAAGATTAGGGGCATACCTGCCCCCCAGCAAGCTATCCAGGTCGAGCGGGTTGTGACTGAGGGAGGAGGAGATGGTCCTATAAGTATACCCGACAAACAAGCCCTGGATCTATTAACTGAGCGCTCTGTAGCGTGGAGCGTTGAAGTTACGACACCAATATCACAAGTGTAGGAACAAGCCTGGGCCGTGAACACTATAACTGCTCAAAGGCACATCTGGCAAAATCGGAGTAACTCCACTAAGCATGCAAGAATTACAGTTAAGACCACAATCGCTGACAGGAAGGATTCCTGGATCCCCATCACATGGTTTGCGATATGGAGAGAAGCTGGGACACTAGTACCACACCTCAGCAAAGGCCACCGCTCTGAGGGTTCTGCAATTGCCCAAAGGAACCACCACTATTTCTGCAACTCTCCCGCTTCATATCCTCTGATTCTGGTAAAGCTGGGCATTGGGTAAGCTGCGCACACTGGGACCGGTACGAATTTATGCCCATAACTAGACACATCATAAGCTGATGGACACTGTGTGGGTTAATTTCTGGGACTGTTCTACTCAAACTAACACAACCATGCTTGTTTTCAGTGCAATTCTTATTATTATTGTTATTGTTGTTTTTATATTTTATTTTATTTTTTACTTATTACTAAACCCCAACTAGTTTTAGAGTTTAGTGTCTTGGGGAGTTGAAACAGACTGTTGGACTACTGATTCCACAAGGACTAAGTTTCTAAGCTTTAGTTGAAAATTCGGAAATCTATCTCATTTACAAACTGCTGTATCTGTGGGGACTATAAATATGTGCACTCATATTAACTGCTAGAACATTGTAGTTTCATAAATGCTGTTCCTGCTAGGTGGTGAAATCAACTTCTTATGTACATGCATAAATATATTGCAATTGTTGGCTATCAAATTAACTCCATCCAGGGTTAAGATCCTAGTATTTATGACCTAAATTTGTAAATGTGCCGATACTATAGTTGGACAGTGCCTTAATTAGATTGATAGATTTGACAGGCCCTAATATGTATCACAGTGCTAATATATATATATGTATGTATGTATATATATATATATATAACTTGGGCTTATGTGTAGGCACAAAATGAATATATTGTTAATCTCACATTATAATAATGCTATGTAATTTCAGCAGAGACTATAGCTAATTCCCAGAGGGGAGTCCTATTGTGCATATTTAGGTACCTGATTGTTTGGTAGATATTTTTATATGCCCCTAGGGGTACATTATTCCCTCTTTAAGAGTCACTTCTACACTATATAGCACCCAATATGACTAGGCTGCTTAGCAAGGTTAATAAGATGGCTCCATCCAACAATGTACAGACTAGAGATAACCAGATGTTACACTCGACTATAGTGGAAGGCTCCCTGGTGTTGCTCTTTATGTGTTATTATGTTTATATCTGACCATATTCATGTTACTATAATGTTTTTTTTTTTTTTTCTGTTTATTTCAAGGTCCAAAAGAGACCGTGCGTTACATTAGAGCACCTCAAATAAGCCATTTAGCTTCCATGGGTCCATGAGTGGCCTGTTGAGCATAATAGAGGTGTTTTCATTTATTGACTATAAAATATAAAACTGAGGTTTCAGAAGCTCATACTATATTATTTACTTGAAATTATGTGTATTTTGCCATTTTCTTACTGTTGTATTATGTTTTATGAGAAATATGGTATTTATTTCTGCCTGTTTATTGTTATGCAAAACCTCAATAAAAAGATTAAAATAAAAAAAAATAAAAAAAATAAAATAAAAACTTTTTGGACTGTGAAACATCAGTCTGCTTTTTTGTTTCAGGCTCACAGCTTATACTGGGCCCACTTGCCCAGTACCACCACTCATATCTTGTTTAATAGTAGTGTAAGTGTACATTTAAAAAAATAAAAACTTTTTGGACTGTGAAACATCAGTCTGCTTTTTTGTGTCAGGCTCACAGCGTATACTGTGCCCACTTGCCCAGTGCCACCACCCATATCTTGTTTAATAGTAGTGTAAGTGTACATTTAAAAACAAAAAAAACATTTTGGACTGTGAAACATCAGTCTGCTTTTTTGTTTCAGGCTCACAGCTTATACTGGGCCCACTTGCCCAGTGCCACCACTCATATCTTGTTTAATAGTAGTGTAAGTGTACATTTAAAGGAATAAAAACTTTTTGGACTGTGAAACATCAGTCTGCTTTTTTGTTTCAGGCTCACAGCTTATACTGGGCCCACTTGCCCAGTGCCACCACTCATATCTTGTTTAATAGTAGTGTAAGTGTACATTTAAAAAAATAAAAACTTTTTGGACTGTGAAACATCAGTCTGCTTTTTTGTTTCAGGCTCACTGCTCATACTGTGCCCACTTGCCCAGTGCCACCACTCATATCTTGTTTAATAGTAGTGTAAGTGTACATTTAAAAGAATAAAAACTTTTTGGACTGTGAAACATCAGTCTGCTTTTTTGTGTCAGGCTCACAGCGTATACTGTGCCCACTTGCCCAGTGCCACCACTCATATATTGTTTAATAGTAGTGTAAGTGTACATTTAAAAACAAAAAAAACTTTTTGGACTGTGAAACATCAGTCTGCTTTTTTGTTTCAGGCTCACAGCTTATACTGGGCCCACTTGCCCAGTGCCACCACTCATATCTTGTTTAATAGTAGTGTAAGTGTACATTTAAAAAAATAAAAACTTTTTGGAATGTGAAACATCAGTCTGCTTTTTTGTTTCAGGCTCACAGCTTATACTGGGCCCACTTGCCCAGTGCCACCACTCATATCTTGTTTAATAGTAGTGTAAGTGTACATTTAAAAAAATAAAAACTTTTTGGACTGTGAAACATCAGTCTGCTTTTTTGTTTCAGGCTCAAAGCTTATACTGGGCCCACTTGCCCAGTGCCACTACTAATATCTTGTTTAATAGTAGTGTAAGTGTACATTTAAAAAAATAAAAACATTTTGGACTGTGAAACATCAGTCTGCTTTTTTGTGTCAGGCTCACAGCTTATACTGGGCCCACTCGCCCAGTGCCACCACTCATATCTTGTTTAATAGTAGTGTAAGTGTACATTTAAAAAAATAAAAACTTTTTGGACTGTGAAACATCAGTCTGCTTTCTTGTGTCAGGCTCACAGCGTATACTGTGCCCACTTGCCCAGTGCCACCACTCATATCTTGTTTAATAGTAGTGTAAGTGTACATTTAAAAACAAAAAAAACTTTTTGGACTGTGAAACATCAGTCTGCTTTTTTGTTTCAGGCTCACAGCTTATACTGGGCCCACTTGACCAGT
Organism: Bombina bombina; assembly: GCF_027579735.1. Lineage (NCBI taxonomy): Eukaryota > Metazoa > Chordata > Amphibia > Anura > Bombinatoridae > Bombina > Bombina bombina. The sequence goes on along the minus strand of NC_069501.1, from coordinate 1,004,495,711 downwards.
GCCACCACTCATATCTTGTTTAATAGTAGTGTAAGTGTACATTTAAAAAAAAAAATGACAGGCAGAGGCAGGCCACCCCGCAGGTGCCTTCGTGGTCATGGTGCTGTGATTCCTTTTGGCCCTAGAATAATGCCCAGTGTTCAGAGGCCACGTCCCATGAAATCGAAAAGTTCTGAGGAAATAGTTGACTTTATAACACAGGACACCCAATCTTCTATAGCTTCCGTTCCGAACCTTGACGCACCATCCTCCTCCAGCTTATCTTCGGGCACCTCTCAAGTTACCACTCGCCCACCTGCCGCTACCACCAACTCTAGCAGCACAGCCGCTTCACTTGATCTGTCAGAGGAGTTTTTTACACATCTATTGGAAGAAATGAGTGATGCGCAACCATCATGCTCAGTCATTCAGCATTACAGACATGGACGTACGGTGTGATGATGATGATGTTGTACCCGCTGCTACTTCCTTTGTTGATTTGTCAGATATAAGTGAAGCGGTTGATGATGATGATGCGTCAGTGGATGTCACGTGGGTGCCCGCTAGAAGAGAAGAAGAACAGGGGGAAAGTTCAGATGGGTAGACAGAGAGGAGGAGGAGGAGACAAGTTGGAAGCAGGGGGAGGTCGTTGCAAGGAGCTAGTGGCACAGTCAGACAGCATGCATCGGCACCCGGGGTTAGCCAGACATCACGCCAATCAACGCATGCTGTTGCCACCACCAGAATGCCGTCATCGCAGAGCTCAGCAGTGTGGCATTTTTTTTGTGTGTCTGCCTCTGACAACAGCAATGCCATTTGCAACCTGTGCCAAAAGAAACTAAGTCGTGGGAAGTACAACACCCACCTAGGTACAACTGCTTTGCGAAGGCACATGATCGCAAATCACAAACACCTATGGGATCAACACATGAGTAGAAGCAGCACACAAACTCAAAGCCGCCATCCTCCTCCTGGTCCAGCATCTTCAGCCACGTCAACCACTGCTGTCCTCCTTGCCCCCTCTCAAACATCCGCCACTCCGTCTCTCTTCCGGAGCCATTCCTGCTCATCTGCCCACAGTCAGGTGTCTGTCAAGGACATGTTTGAGTGTAAGAAGCCAATGTCACAAAGTGACCCCCTTGCCCGGTGTCTGACAGCTGGCTTGTCTGAACTCTTAGCCCGCCAGCTTTTACCATACAAGCTGGTGGAGTCTGAGGCGTTCAAAAAATTTGTAGCTATTGGGACACCGCAGTTGAAGGTACCCGGCCGAAATTTCTTTTCACAAAAGGCAATCCCCAACCTGTACTCGATTGTGCGAAAGGAAGTAATGGCATGTCTGGCACACAGTGTTGGGGCAAGGGTCCATCTGACCACTGATAGCTGGTCTGCAAAGCATGGTCAGGGCAGGTATATCACCTACACTGCGCATTGGGTAAACCTGCTTACTGCTGCCAAGCATGGAATGCGTGGCTCTGCAGAGGAGGAGTTGGTGACACCACCACGACTTGCAGGCAGGCCAGCTGCCACCTCCTCTACTCCTCCTACTCCATCCTCTTCCATAACCTCCTCGGCTGAGTCCTCTTCTGCTGCTGCGTCTTGCTCCACATCAACGGCACCCCCCCAGCTCCGCAGGTACTATTCCACATCCCAAATACGGCAGTGTCACGCCGTCTTGGGGTTGACTTGCCTGAAAGCAGAGAGTCACACCAGACTAGCACTCCTGTCCGCCCTGAACGCACAGGTGGATCTTTGGCTGACTCCGCACCAACTGGAGATCGGCAAAGTGGTTTCTGACAATGGAAGTAATTTGGTGGTGGCATTGAAATTGGGCAAGTTGACACATGTGCCGTGCATGGCACATGTGTGTAATCTGATCGTACAATGCTTTGTGTATAAGTACCCAGGCTTACAGGACATCCTGAAGCAGGCCAGGAAGGTGTGTGGCCATTTGAGGCGTTCCTACACGGCCATGGCGCACTTTTCCGATATCCAGCGGCAAAACAACATGCCAGTGAGGCGCTTGATTTGCAACAGCCCGACACGTTGGAATTCAACACTCCTAATGTTTGACCGCCTGCTCCAACAAGAAAAAGCCGTTAACAAGTATTTGTATGACCGGGGTGCTAGGACAGCCTCTGCGGAGCTGGGAATTTTTTAGCCACGTAACTGGACGCTCATGCGCAATGCCTGTAGGCTCATGCGTCCTTTTGAGGAGGTGACAAACCTAGTCAGTCGCACCGAAGGCACCATCAGCGACATCATATCATTTGTTTTCTTCCTGGAGTGTGCCCTGCGAAGAGTGCTGGATCAGGCTGTAGATGAGCGTGAAGAGGAAGAGGAAGAGTTGTGGTCACCATCACCACCAGAAACAGCCTTATCAGCATTGCTTGCTAGACCAGCGGCAACGCTGGAAGAGGATTGTGAGGAAGAGGAGTCAGAGGAGGAATGTGGCTTTGAGGAGGAGGAGGAAGACCAACCACAACAGGCATCCCAGGGTGCTCGTTGTCACCTATCTGGTACCCGTGGTGTTGTACATGGCTGGGGGGAAGAAGATACCTTTAGTGAGATCACTGAGATGAGGAACGGGACATGAGTAGCTCGGCATCCAACCTTGTGCAAATGGGGTCTTTCATGCTGTCGTGCCTGTGGAGTGACCCTCGTATAAAAAAGCTGAAGGAGAATGACCTGTACTGGGTGTCCACTGTCCACGCTACTAGACCCCCGGTATAAGCATAAAGTGCATGAAATGTTACCGAATTACCACAAGTCGGAAAGGATGCAGCAGTTCCAAAATAAATTAAAAACTATGCTTTACACAGCTTATAAGGGTGATGTCACAGCACAACGGGAATCTAACAGGGGAAGAGGTGAAAGTAATCCCCCGACTCCCACGACCACGCCGGCAAGGACAGGACGCTTTACAGACGTGTTGTTGATGGAGGACATGAGGAGCTTTTTAACTCCTATGCATCGCCACAGCCCTTCGGGGTCCACCCTCAGAGAACGACTCGACCGACAGGTAGCAGACTACCTCGCCTTAACTGCAGATCTCGACACTCTGAGGAGCGATGAACCCCTTGACTACTGGGTGTGCAGGCTTGACCTGTGGCCTGAGCTATCCCAATTTGCGATAGAATTTCTGGCCTGCCCCGCTTCAAGTGTCCTGTCAGAAAGGACCTTCAGTGCAGCAGGATGTATTGTCACTGAGAAGAGAAGTCGCCTAGGTCAAAAAAGTCTAGATTACCTCACCTTTATTAAGATGAATGAGGGATGGATCCCGAAGGGACTGACATTGGGCGATACATTTGAGTAAAAAAGGCCTGATGAGATGAGCTGCCTTGGGCTAAAAATGGTCCACACGGTGCTGTATTTTATCTTCGAATGCCGGATGACTTGCTTGACTTATCCGCCACCAACTAGGGTTCAAGCTGCAATGTTTAAGGGCACTTTCTGCCTGGGAAATAAACATAAATTTTTCTGGCCGCTGCTACAGCAGCGGCTGCAACAATACCTAGTTTTTCAGGCATGTGTACATGCCAAATTTTTCTGGCCTCTGGTGCTGCACTGTGGCTTCAAAAACCAAACCAAAAAAAAGGCACGTAACATGGATTAAACTGATAGGAATAGTACTACTTAACACACCACTCATATCTGGTGGCACATTAGATTGCATGCGCAGTGCCCCAAATTTGAAGTAGGAGGACCGACCAAGCATCTTTTTCCATCTCCCGGTTCCTAAAATCCATGTCATATACACGTTCCCTGGCGCCGCAACTGCCTCTGGGAACCTTACCATGGGTCCCAGCCCGCACATCTTGTAATTCTCTGTCTGGGAAATTATCTATCAAATCTATCTATTTATCTATCAAATCTATCTATCTATCAAATGTATCTATTGCATCTATTGATCTATCTATCTAATCTATGTATCAATCCATCTATCAAATCTATCTATCTCGTGGCCGGACCGACCAAGCATCTTTTTCCATCTCCCAGTTCCTAAAATCCATGCCATATACACGTCCCCTGATAGGGGACTTAACAGGGATTAAACTGATAAGAATAGTACTACTTAACACACCACTCATATCTGGTGGCAAAGTAGAATGCACGCACAGTGCCCCAAATTTGAAGTAGAAGGACCGACGAAGCATCTTTTTCCATCTCCCGGTTCCTAAAATCCATTCCATATACACGTCCCCTGATAGGGGACACCGCAGTGGAAGGTACCCGGCCGAAATTTCAATGCACAAAAGGCAATCCCCAACCTGTACTCGATTGTGCAAAAGGAAGTAACCTTACCATGGGTCTCAGACCGCACGTCTTGTAATTCTCAGTCTGGGAAATTATCTATCAAATCTATCTATTTATCTATCAAATCTATCTATCGTATCTATCAAATGTATCTATTGCATCTATTGATCTATTGATCTATCTAATCTATGTATCTATTTATCTATCAAATCTATCTGGTGGCCGGACCGACCAAGCATCTTTTTCCATCTCCCGGTTCCTAAAATCCATGCCATAAACACGTCCCCTGATAGGGGACGTAACAGTGATTAAACTGATAAGAATAGTACTACTTAACACACACTCATATATGGTAGCACAGTAGATTGCACACGCAGTGCCCCAAATTTGAAGTAGAAAGACCGACCAAGCATCTTTTTCCATCTCTCGGTTCCTAAAATCCATGCCATATACACGTCCCCTGATAGGGGACACCGCAGTGGAAGGTACCCGGCCGAAATTTCAATGCACAAAAGGCAATCCCCAACCTGTACTTGATTGTGCAAAAGGAAGTAACCTTACCATGGGTCTCAGACCGCACATCTTGTAATTCTCTGTCTGGGAAATTATCTATCTATCAAATCTAACTATTTATCTATCAAATCTATCTATCGTATCTATCAAATGTATCTATTGCATCTATTGATCTATCTATCTAATCTATGTATCTATGTATCTATGTATCTATCTATCTATCTATCTATCTATCAAATCTATCTATCTTGTGGCCGGACCGACCAAGCATCTTTTTCCATCTCCCGGTTCCTAAAATCCATGCCATATACACGTCCCCTGATAGGGGACGTAACAGGGATTAAACTGATAATAATAGTACTAATTAACACACCACTCATATCTGGTGGCACAGTAGATTGCACGCGCAGTGCCCCAAATTTGAAGTAGAAGGACCGACCAAGCATCTTTTTCCATCTCCCGGTTCCTAAAATCCATGCCATATACACGTCCCCTGATAGGGGACACCGCAGTGGAAGGTACCCGGACGAAATTTCAATGCACAAAAGGCAATCCCCAACCTGTACTCGATTGTGCAAAAGGAAGTAACCTTACCATGGGTCCCAGACCGCACGTCTTGTAATTCTCTGTCTGGGAAATTATCTATCTATCTATCTATCAAATATATCTATTTATCTATCAAATCTATCTATCTATCATAATCTATCAAATGTATCTATTGCATCTATTGATCTATCTATCTAATCTATGTATCTATCTATCAAATCTATCTATCTCGTGGCCAGACCGACCAAGCATCTTTTTCCATCTCCCGGTTCCTAAAATCCATGCCATATACACGTCCCCTGATAGGGGACGTAACAGGGATTAAACTGATAAGAATAGTACTACTTAACACACCCCTCATATCTGGTGGCACAGTAGATTGCATGCGCAGTGCCCCAAATTTGAAGTAGGAGGACCGACCAAGCATCCTTTTGCATCTCCCGTTTCCTAAAATCCATGCCATATACACGTCCCCTGATAGGGGACGTAACAGGGATAAAACTGATAAGAATAGTACTACTTAACACACCACTCATATCTGGTGGCACAGTAGATTGCACCCAAATTTGAAGTAGGAGGACCGACCAAGCATCTTTTTCCATCTCCCGGTTCCTAAAATCTATGCCATATACATGTCCCCTGGCGCCGCAACTGCCTCTGGGAACCTTACCATGGGTCCCAGCCCGCACGTCTTGTAATTCTCTGTCTGAGAAATTATCTATCTATCTATCTATCTATCTATCTATCAAATCTATCGATTTATCGATCAAATCTATCTATCTATCGTATCAATCAAATGTATCTATTGCATCTATTGATCTATCTATCTAATCTATGTATCTATCTATCTATCAAATCTATCTCATGGCCGGACTGTTATCTGACATCCACTTAAGTTTCGTCCAAATGTCCGCCGGCCAAATATCCGTCTGCCAAATGTCCGTCGGCTAAAAGTCCTGCCACGATTGCACGCGCAGTGCCCCAAATTTGAAGTAGGAGGACCGACCAAGCATCTTTTTCCATCTCCCGGTTCCTAAAATCCATGCCATATACACGTCC